>NC_059360.1:47045000-47345000 GCF_019703515.2 Myxocyprinus asiaticus | reverse complement strand
GAGTTGGCAAACCTGGCATTCAGTTAAAGAAACGAGATTGGAGGTGTGGGTTAGAGCTACTTTGATTTATAAAAAGCACTTTTTGAGTTTGCTTCACAAGAAGCATCTGCTAACATGGACCATGCCTCACATGCCTTGCATAAAGCTGGAAAGTGTTACAAAGTTATCTCAAAGAACTTAGATATCCATCTGTCCACAGTTAGACAAATAGTCTATCAATGGAGACGATTTAGTACTATGGGTACTCTCCCTAGAAGTGGCCGCCCAGCCAAGATTACTCAAAGGGCACACTGCAGAATGCTCAATGAGGTAAAAAATGAATTCCCAAATTTATCAAGGTATCCTACAGTATAATGTCAGGGTGGTTGTGCACCAGCTGAAGCTCAGTAGAAGTTGGGTGATGCAGCAGGACAATGACCCTAAACATCGAAGTAAATCCACTACAGAATGGCTTCAAAAAAAAGAAAATCCACCTTTTGGAGTGTCCCAGTCAGAGCCCAGACCTTAGCCCAATAGAGATGCTGTGGAATGACCTGAAGAGAGCCGTTCACACCAGACATCCTAACAATATGTCTGAGCTGAAGCAGTTCTGTAAGGAAGAATGATCCAAAAATCGTTCTGAACATTGTGCAGGTCTAATCCGCAGCTACCGGAAATGCTTGCTTGAGGTTATTGCTGCCAAAAGAGGATTGACCAGTTATTAAATCCAAGCATTCACTTACATTTTCCACAGCACTGTGAATGTTAAATGGGATGTGTTCAATAAGTCAACAATTAGGAATACACTAGTATATAGATGACCTCAACTAAACAGACATCACCTAAAACCCACAAAACTCTTATTTTGATTTGATAGAATCCTTCAATACATTGATTAATGTGAAATTGAGTTGTAACATGCTGCCCTCATCATGTTTAACCACTAGTTGATGTGGTCATAATCATCTTTAAACAAGTTCAGTTTTAGGCAATGAAAGTTATTGCCTTCTTGTTTCAACATTATGGGTAATTACCGGAGCTCATGTGAATGGGCGATTTGCCGTCTACAGGAAAATAATTTGAAAGGAAATAAAGCCTTGTTATGTAGAACAAGTGTTTAAAGTGTTCCCGGGAGTTGTGGAGTTTCCGAGTGGTCAGCGGTGTTGGGAAATATGGGAATGAAGGAACAATACTCCACGGGAAAACGTTATTACACAGTCTCAATTAAAGACCGATACCACGGCCCCCCTTTTATTTTATACCTCCAGGAAGAAAATAAAGATGAAGAAATATTAAACAACTCTAGAACGAGGAAATGAAACAAGCTTTTTTTATTGTTAATGTGACATGCTTGCTCATGGCTACAGTAGTGCCTTGATGTGTTTTGCATGCTTTTGGGGACTTCGGGACTTTGTGGTCTAAACATTTGGAGGTTTGAGATGATATATTTCAATGTATTGAGTTGATCATATTGTTCAATATCCAGGACTTTGGATGCTTTTGATGTTACAGATCAAGGAGGGCTAATATAACTGGAGATAGAGCTATTTGTTAGCATGCAATCTACTCAATGGCACTTGTCTGGCTAGCTCACAAGTTCAAGAAGTACACAATCTGCATGCTGCATCTTTATAAACAACTGTCTGTCTGTTTTTCTCTCCATCTGTCGGTTTGTCTGTGTATCTATTGTCTGTCTGTCTGTCTTTCATTCCATCTATCTATCTGTCTGTCTGTCCATCTGTCTATCGTTCTATCTATTGTCTATCTGTCTGTCTGTCATTCTATCTATCTGTCCGACTGTATGTCGTTCTGTCTGTCTATCTATCTGTCTGTCTATCTGTCTATTGTTCTAGCTGTCTGTCTGTGTTTCTCTTCGTCTGTCGGTTTGTCTGTGTATCTATTGTCTGTCTGTCTGTCTTTCATTCTGTCTATCTATCTATCTGTCTGTCTGTCTATCGTTCTATCTATTGTCTATCTGTCTGTCTGTCATTCTATCTATCTGTCCGACTGTATGTCGTTCTTTCTGTCTATCTATCTGTCTGTCTATCTGTCTGTCTATCTGTCTATTGTTCTAGCTGTCTGTCTGTGTTTCTCTTCGTCTGTCGGTTTGTCTGTGTATCTATTGTCTGTCTGTCTGTCTTTCATTCTATCTATCTATCTATCTGTCTGTCTGTCTATCATTCTATCTATTGTCTATCTGTCTGTCTGTCATTCTATCTATCTGTCCGACTGTATGTCGTTCTGTCTGTCTATCTATCTGTCTGTCTATCTGTCTGTCTATCTGTCTATTGTTCTAGCTGTCTGTCTGTGTTTCTCTTCGTCTGTCGGTTTGTCTGCGTATCTATTGTCTGTCTGTCTGTCTTTCATTCTATCTATCTATCTATCTGTCTGTCTGTCCGTCTGTCTATCGTTCTATCTATTGTCTATCTGTCTGTCTGTCATTCTATCTATCTGTCCGACTGTATGTCGTTCTGTCTGTCTATCTATCTGTCTGTCTATCTGTCTGTCTATCTGTCTATTGTTCTAGCTGTCTGTCTGTTTTTCTCTCCATCTGTCGGTTTGTCTGTGTATCTATTGTCTGTCTGTCTGTCTTTCATTCTATCTATCTGTCTGTCTGTCCGTCTGTCTATCGTTCTGTCTATTGTCTGTCTGTCTGTCATTCTATCTATCTATCTATCTGTCTGTCTGTCTATCGTTCTATCTATTGTCTATCTGTCTGTCTGTCATTCTATCTATCTGTCCGACTGTATGTCGTTCTGTCTGTCTATCTATTTGTCTGTCTACCTGTCTGTCTGTCATTCTATCTATCTGTCTATTTGTCTGTCTGTCTGTATATCTGTCTGTCATTCTGTCTGTCTTAAAATGCTAAATGTTCTCTTTGAAGGTCCACTCAGTATTTATTTCCTTTTAAAAAAAAGTTTAACTCCCAAAGACATTAATTGTAATTTTGCAATATTTGTAGGAAATTATGACCACTCACATTATAATGAAGACTCCGGTCATATCAGTAACCTTATAAAGCTGTTTTATTCTACATGGAGAGGATCTGCACATGGGGGCGTCCATGTTAGAATCACATGACCGGCCGAATACTACACGCTTAATCTCAGTAAACGTCCTGTTATTGGACACTTTCACTTATTGATTAAAGTAATCATGGCTGACTGTGAAAAGTGAAATTCTACAATGGCATCTGAAACTGAAAACTATTGATTTTAAATGATGCTGCATCCAAGCCACTAGGTGTCAGTGTAAGTCCAAGATGACTTAAAGACAAAAGTTACTCAGTGCACCTTTAAGGTGTATGATTAGGGTTTGTGTTAGTCTATTAATGCAATATAATGTTAAATTACCTTTTTATAAATCAATAGACATCAGTGGTATGTCCCCATTTAGACAAACCTGTGTGTGTGTGTGTGTGTGTGTGTGTGTGTGTGTGTGTGTGTGTGTGTGTGTTCCTACATTTTTCGGCACATTAACCCCCTGTATACACATTCCACTAACACTCTAAATCTACTTGTGACAGGTGCCTCCATACATACTGTGAACTTCCATGTGGCTCATCAGACTGCCACAGTGTGTTAGTTCACTTGAGTGTGCTCAGATATGCATCCTCACATGTGAATTTTATTAATGAATAAAGTCATGACAACAGCTTGCTGGATGCCTGATGGCATACGGGCTAATTGCACCGCAATTCACTGGAAATGTCACGTGTCTTCTACTGCCGGTGAGACAGACTCTCAACTAATAAATGCCACCTGCTTTATTTGGGTTCCAAACACTCCTGAAGCCTGAGAATAATATTAGCAAGATGAGATGGAAATAAACTTGTTAATAAAAAGCAAATCTATTAGTAACTTCCTGTTATGACAGTGATGCTTTAAATACAAGCACAAATATAAGATTTAATTGGGTTTATGGACATTTGCTGGCAGCACATCTATTTATTTATGATTAAAGTTATTTTCCTCAGTACTTAAGTAAATCTTTGGTAGCTTGCAATAATTTTCTGAAGAAATACTTAATGAAACACAAATGGTACTTTCATCTCCTGCAAAACAAATAGGCTACATAAATACAATATATGTCCAGAAAAAAAAGTGTTTGGATATTTAAGTCACACTTAAACATGTCTGATCACATTAAATAACACAATATCATGTGGATTAAATATGGAGATATTCTACTGTGCAATTACGAATATATATACATATACGGTGTGATGTATGTCAAACTGTGCAATATAATGCAATACAATGTATCAAATATCAATATGTCATTTGTATTAGGTTTACGCCATAATCAAAGCTAAATTGTGTTCAATGAATTATGTCATGTAAAAATGCCAAAGATTGAATTGTATTACAAATGCTATATATGTGGTATATACAGTAATCACTTTAGGTTCCTACTTATCTAATGGATGGTCTGGCATGTTGCATGACAGCAATTACAGTCAACAACCAAACATGTATGTAAAAATCATTCATCAGAAACATACAAACTGAGATAAGCACTTGAAATCATTTGCACTTGTTTCATACTCAATATTCTAGAGAAAATCAGTTATCAGTGGGTCAGTTTGTAATATCTCCTCTTCATATGATATAGAAGTAATGACTAATAATAATAAAAAGGAGCAAAGTCCAGAGGAGGTGTGACCTACATACTCGCAGGAACTTCAGGGAGGTCTTTAATAGTCAATAGAGCTTCTCTGGGTTAGTTATTAATGAGGTCAAGCTGTAAAGATGTCATAATATTCATTACACAGGATAAATCGTTTTTATTTAAAGAGTGAACTGAAGACTGCAGCTGTCATTCGAGCAACTAACTGCAAAATGAACACATCACATTATATTAAACTACAGTATCTCTCTTGGCTCATCACAAAAGTGTATATAGTGTATATTATTATACTTTATCGTTATACATATTGAAGAGTACACTATTGATTGCAAGGGTATAGATTTGTTTTGAACATTGGGGGGTTGCAGCATGAAGCATCTGCGTGTTTCTATTGATCATGGTATAAATAATGGGGGGGGGAGGGAGGTTACCTCCCCCTATCCCCCCAGAATCTACGCCCCTGGTTGATTGTATTCTGCAGTTAATGCAACACAATTTCCCATATCTATAAAGTACAAACACACAGAGGCTGGAAATCTGAAGCAGACTTGTTGTTTGGATGTAGTCCCGAGGCAGACGTTCAAGAATGAGTCCATTGTTGAGAATTGTGTGCATGTGGTTCTCAGGTGAACTGGTTTGGTCTTAAATATCTTCTTCTAAAGAAAATAGATGAATAGAACGCAGAACTGTGAATAATTCACACGGACCAGTGAACACGTTCTGATCTGGATTACCAGTGCCGTATGGGATCTACAGAAATGCAACTTAGAAAATGAAAACGAACGGGTCAAACATGACACAAGACAGAAAAACACAGCTGGGGAAAAAGCTCAGACTGTCCGTGTTATTTCACAAATTATGTTTGTGAAAGTTGGACATTTATGAATTTAATTGGGGTCACAAGTGACCCCAAATGTATTAAAAAATTAAGCATATTCTTTGTGTCTCATTATTTCATAAAAAATATTATTTTGAAAAGTAATAAAGTTAATTAAATGGAGAACAGCAATGAGATATGTTTTCCCATTTTTGTCATGCACTTGCCTAAATAAAAAGTATGTTTTGGGGCTCATTTGAATACGTGCATTACACATGAATTACAAATATTGTTATTCATGTGTGCACAATGCATTCCCGCTCTCATGTCACTAATCATTATGAATAACTGCTGTTTTTAATACTGTCAGTACAAAGTTCCTTGTACAAAAAGAATACAAACAGCTAAAAATATCTGTATTGCAAGGACTGATCCATTGTTTAGACCTTCTTGATTATTAGGATTTGTATAATGGGCTCTTTTATAACTTTGTGCACAGTGTCACCTACTGCTAAACCAGTATTATGACTCTTCCTTCTCTGCACAATGGATGTATTTTTCAAACCTGAACTTGACAAATGTGCTTGCTGTATTTGACATTATTTCAGCTATTGTCCAATCCCTGTTACAGTTCAGAGCTGTGATTAAAAGATTAGTTATTTTTTGTGTAAGTATTATTAAAATGAATGTTAAGCATATGTTTGGGTTTCCCATTCTGTTTTGGACAAAATTCCTAACAACTTTTTTGTTGGGGTCAAAAAAGATCCGGTATATTACAGCAGATATTCAGCGCACCTCCCTTTTGATTATAAACATGAACATTCACACAGGCTTGTTTTTTCACACCGAACACAAGTTTTTTATAGTAGTATTTCATCTGGTGAGAGTACTATACTGTATGTCAGTGGTTATACTAGTGTTTTACAGTAGATATACAGTAAACCATTCGTTTTGAGAGAAACAATCATTATAGTTGTATTACATACATTGTATCTGTTTGGGGGGGGGGGGTACAGAATCATGGTTTATATTCTAAATTATTTAATTACAGAATATTAATGACTGCCCGGCAGATGAAAAATTAGGGAAACCCCCATAGAATATGTTTACATGCACACCAATATACTGTACGCTGATAACTACCAAAAATCTGTTTAATCAAGAAAACCGCGTTTAAATGAGACTTGAAATCATCAGATCATTCTCTGCTCTTGATGTCAAAATGTCAAAACAGGCATGCACACAACACTTTGCACACAACACAACATGAGGGTGTTTACATGCAGTGGAAACTTACTTGTGTCGATCGTTTTTGCTTAAACCGATTAAGGATAGCTGTTTAAGGTGTTTAAATGCACACAAATACATTGACAGTTTTTGTTTATTTTTTTTTATCCCCTTTTCTCCCAATTTGGAATGCCCAATTCCCACTACTTAGTAGGTCCTCATGGTGGCGCGGTTACTCACCTCAATCCGGGCGGCGGAGGACAAGTCTCAGTTGCCTCCGCTTCTGAGACCGTCAATCCGCGCATCTTATCACGTGACTCGTTGTGCATGACACCGCGGAGACTCACAGCATGTGGAGGCTCATGCTACTCTCCGCGATCCACACACAACTTACCACACGCCCCATTGAGAGTGAGAGACCCTAATCGCAACCACGAGGAGGTTACCCCATGTGACTCTACCCTTCCTAGCAACTTGGCCAATTTGGTTGCTTAGGAAGCCTGACTGGAGTCACTCTGCACACCCTGGATTCGAACTTGCGACTCCAGTTGTGGTAGTCAGTGTCTTTACTTGCTGAGCTTCCCAGGCCCCCACTATTTTTTTATTTTTAATTACAGGTCTGCTTCTTCGTCAAAACCCCGCATCATCAAATCTGTTTTAATGCATCACATCTAACAATAATTCAGTGAGAAATGTACTTTTTACCTCTGATATTTTTCCTTATAACTCATCATGTACTGTATATATATAGTAATTATATTTAATTGTTATAAAGGTCTTCAGCATGTCACAAAAGGCTACACTCACAATGCACAGTAAAGCAACAAAATGTGTGATGCAGCAGTTTTCTTCAGAACCAAAGCATGTGCTTATGTTCTAAATAAAGGTGCTGTAAGCAATGGAAAGGTATGCAAAAAAATGTCTTCCTGAAAAATATATTAAAGAAATAAGTGTCGTGAGATATATCACCGGTCTCTGTGACAGCTCTAGACTCTGTAAACAGCAAACAAAAATGTGTGACGCTTTCTTCCTGTCAGTCATTTTGCTCGTTCTCATAGTTTTGTAGTTGCAGCGAATTATTGAGGCTTAATGCCATTATTATGCCATGTTGCTCATAACAGTTGTCAGTTGAGGGTGCTATTTTGCTGCTGTTGTTTTTGACAACCGTTTCTGCTCAATATCGGTCTCAATAATGCTCATTTGGTGTCTTTGGTGTGTGGGTTTTTTGAAAGGGGGCGTGGCTAATCCAGCGGCTCAGTTTGTGGGAATTCTAGAACAGCTAAAATGGCTTACAGCACCGCCTAGTTTTTGAATAAGTGTGAGAGGCCTTTTTTGGAACAAAACAGTAAGCTGATTTATATATATATATATATACAAGTACTGGTACTGTAACATACAGAGTGTGTTGTGTTGGATACATTACTCCCTCATGCAAATAGTCCTATGCGGCTACAACCTGAAAATGCATCTTGAAGTCAGAATCAGAATCAGAATGAGCTTTATTGCCAAGTATGCTTACACATAAAAGGAATTTGTCTTGGTGACAGGAGCTTCCAGTGTACAACAATACAAAACAGCAACAAGACATAGATAATAATAAAAAATAATAAAAACTTGAAAATTTTAAAAAAATAAATAAAAAAAATTAATAGAAAATAAAGTATATATAGAATACACAATAAGACAATATATACATACATACACATATCCATACATACACATACACATACACACATACATGTTGGTGCAGCTATAATTATGAGGACTCTCCATAGACATAATGATTTTTATACTGTACAAACTATAGATTATTTCCCCTAACCCTACCCCTAAACCTAACCCTCACAAAATTTTTTTACATTTTTACATTTTCAATAAAACATCATTTAGTATGTTTTTTAAGTGATTTAAATTATAGAGACACCAGAAATGTCCTCATAAACCACATTTATAGCAAAATACCCTTGTAATTACCAGTTTATAACCTAAAAAAACCTGCCCATACATACATACATACACATACACACATACATACATACATACACACATACATACACACATACATACATACATACACAGACACACACATACATACATACATACATACATACACAGACACACACATACATACACACATACATACATACACAGACACATACATACACACATACATACATACATATATACATACACAGACACACACATACATACACACATACATACATATATACAGACACACACACACATACATACATACATACATACATACACAGACACACACATACATACTCACATACATACATACATACACACATACATACATACACACATACATACATACACAGACACACACATAAATACACACATACATACATACATACATACATACACACAGACACACACATACATACACATACATACATACATACACAGACACACACATACATACATACATACATACACAGACACACACATACATACACATACATACACAGACACACACATACATACACAGACACACACACACATACATACACACATACATACATACATACACAGACACACACATACATACACATAAATACATACACATACACACATACATATATACACAGACACACACATACATACATACACAGACACACATTCATACATACATACACAGACACATACATACATACATACATACATACATACACAGACACACACATACATACACAGACACACACATACATACATACATACATACACATACATACATACATACATACATACATACACAGACACACACATACATACACACACATACATACATACACAGACACACACATACATACACATACATACATACACATACACACATACATAAATACATACATACATACACAGACACACATACATACACACTAACATACACAGTCTCACACATACATAAATACATACATACGTACACAGACACACACACACATAGATACATACATACATACATACACACATACATACATACACAGACACACATACATACATACATACATACACACACACAGACACACACATACATACATACATACATACACACACATACATACACACATACATACATACACATACACACACATACATACATACATACATACACAGACACAGACACACACATACATACATACATACATACATACATACATACATACACAGACACAGACACACACATACATACACACACACATACATACATACATACACAGACATACACATACATACAGACACACACATACATACATACATACACACATACACAGACACACACATACATACACACACACATACATACATACATACACAGACATACACATACATACAGACACACACATACATACATACAGACACACACATACATACACACACACATACATACATACATACACAGACATACACATACATACAGACACACACACACACATACATACATACATACACAGACATACACATACATACAGACACACACATACATACAGACACACACATACATACATACATGCATACACACATACACATACGTAGTGCAAATCTAAATACAAATCGGTTATATACAGTGCATCGGAATGAAATAGCTGTTTTGGTTGGATGTGTTGGATAATATAAAAAAGACTAAACTGTGTATTGCACATAGTTATTGCTCAATGGGGCAGTTTTAACTGTTCATGAGATGGATAGCCTGAGGGAAAAAAACTGTTCCTGTGCCTGACGGTTCTGGTGCTCAGAGCTCTGAAGTGTCGGCCAGAAGGCAACAGTTCAAAAAGATAGTGGGCAGGTCAAATCTAGCCTCTTTACAAGCGTTAGCTTGTTCAAAAATTCCTTTCAACTTCAAGGAAGGCTATACTGTGTAAATGAGGCATAATTTTAAAATCTGGACACAGTCTAGACAAGGTTTCTCACTCAGTGACCCATCAGGACATGTATGGAATATAGACATGTATATGGAAAATTCATGCATGCGAAAGAAATATGTATTAGCTGACATGCAAATGCATTTATATTTCTTTTTAAAGTCATTTATTTTTTTACTTTACAAACAGACATGTTGCATAAGTTTAAACATTAATTTAAAGGTTTATAGTATTGACCTTCAACCTCCTCATATCAGTGCCACCTTGTTTTCCATTATTTTATGAAGTTATTTTATGAGGTGAAGATGCACTGTATAAGAAGGTGACATCATGTGATGTACTGCAAGTAGGTAGGTAGTTCAGAACTCTCTGAGCCATGACGTGTGCCACTTTCCGGCCTGTTCCATGCAAATATTGACCTGAGAACCATAAACCTGATGTCACACCTGCTAAGTGGGTGGAGTCAGGCTTTAAATAGTGTCTCCTGTGACCTCTCCTCTTCCTTGCATTGAAAAACACAGAGTAATCTACCTACAACAGTGACAGTCACAGAGAAAGGTATGTTTCTGTCTTATATATTTCATTTATGGAATAGTCATGCTTTTAATGGAAATATGTATCAGCTGATATGCAAATGAATTTCTGTTTAAAGTCATTAATTTATCACATATACAAACAGACATGTTGTATAGTCAGTGAGATACATCCCTGCCACTTACTGTATCTGGGCATTTTATACTAAACAAAACCAGATAAATAGGTTTTGTATACATTTAAAGGGAAAGTGTGTAATTTTCTTTATGTTTACTATGCAATGACATATAGAAGTTAACTATTCATAGGTTGATTTCATGAAAAGTGTAAACACTGTGGGGCAGATCGCTAAAAAGTTGCGCCACTTTTGCAGGTGGTATTTCAGCGCAAATACCTGCGTCTTATTCACTAACCACCTGCAATCACTTTTAGCAGGTGCAGTCAGCGCTGCGTCTTCAATATTTAAATGAAGTCATTGTCATTCATTTCTGCGCAAACTACTTTCACTACTGTATCATGGGTAATGTAGTTATTTACAATTAATTCCACTATCAAACACGATTTTTAAACAATGAAGTTGAAATAACGCAGAAGGATGTTTTTAATGGAACAATCCACCGATGAACAACCTCGTAGCTCAAAGGTTTATGAATTATCCTTGAAAATCTATTAATCTATGTGATAAATAAATGAGATTTTTACTTCCGGAACCAGACTATTGCACTCTATTGCGCTCAGAATCGGACCACAAGATCAGAATTGCACGTGCAAATTGCGTTCAGCAGCGATTTTGTGCGCCGTTGCTTGATCTGCATAATTCCTTTAGTGAATCAGGCACTAAACGAGCACAGTTGGCGCGTGCAAAAAAATGGTGCTTTAGTGTGCGCAATGCATACTTAGTGAATCTGCATCCTGTGTCTCTGTGGCGCTTTCAAAACATTGCTCTGTTTTTTTTAGCATCCTGACCAGCCACAGCAACATCGGTTCAATTAAAAGTGTACGTTTAGGGCAGGACTAGCTGTTTATCTGACCAGTGCAAGACAGGGGGAGAGTATTTGGGAAATCTGTTTGAAAACATCACTTTTTGCAATTATTTTTGGTACTGAGGGTACAATATGCCAAAGGCACATCTTTTTTTTTTTTTGTGGAGCAACATAATTAGTTACAAAAAATAATAAATGCTGTTTGTTTTGATTAAAATGAATAATTTACTCCACACTTATAGAGGGTTATATTGATATATACTGTAGATATACAGTAGAGGCAATCATTTGTGAACTTATGCAAATACTTTTGAGACAGCAAGATGCTTTTTTATTTATTTTTTTTTGAGTAACAAATAAAGATAATACTTATTTAAAATAAGCACTTCAGAAAAAGGCACAGCATTTCCTGTTCACTTCAATCACAATTGTCATTTTATAACATCCCATGCATTCTATATACAAACGAATCTTGATCTGAATTGTGATTTGAACAGTGAGCTCATTTTAAACTTTCTTCATACTAAATGTATTCCTTCCACTTCAGAAATGTTTTACGGGGGTCTTTAGCCCCTGCAACAAGGGGCTTTTTACCCCAAAAACTATCCTTTCACTTATTGGACAGTTATTGAAAAACTTTTGATTTAATGAACTTGAACAAAACTTAAAAACAGGTATTTTGTCACAAAATAAATGTGATAATTTCAGCAATTCCCCTTAAATACATGCTCTGAATTACATAGATTTGCAACATTTTAAAAGTAATTAATTGTAAGATAAAATTACCTCCGACATTGCATGGTTTTGCAGTGCATAATGGCAAAAAGGTGTTTAAGAATGTGTTGTGGTAGCTGCTATTTATCCCCGTTGTACCCTAAATCAGTAGCGGTTCTATCTTGTATGGCGCGCTGTGCGAAACTCGCTTCAACATGCCCCTAAAGTTGTTGGGGGGATGGGTGGTGGGAGGGGTGGTGGTGGTTGTATGGTGCCTTTGGCGAAAACCCACTTCAACACGCCCCCAAAGTTGTTGACCTTCTGGGGGTTGTCTGTGTGGGTGCCTCGTGCTGCCCCCCCACCCCCCCCCAACCCCCGCAAGATGCCGCCCTGGGCAACTGCACCTGTCGCCCATGTCTAAAGTTAGTGCCGCAGATTACAAATTACACACTTTTATTACATTGTTTACTGCTACTGGTTCTGTACTTCTGTACTCTGCACAATGACAATGAAAGTGAATCTAATCTAATCTAATAACGAATAAAAAGTAAATAGAGACAAACGATGTGTTTTCTAATCAACAGATTTTGAGGTAAAATGCCAGCGTCTGGCGTGTGTTTAAACATTGTATCGGAGCGTAACCATAAAGATGGACAGGGGTCGCCCAGCAATCCTGAGATGTTTCTGGGTCAAGACTTCCACAGGTTGAAGACGTTTTGCCTGAGGGAACGACTCAGATTCATAGATAACTTGTTCCCACCGGAGAAAAAATCCATTGGTTTGGGGCCTCTGCCGTATGCTGACCTGGCCAGAGTGGTGTGGAAAAGACCACAGGTATGTGTGCATATTCAGATGCAAACACTTATCAAACTAAATTACTATAAAGTCAGCAGTTTAAATGTCCCTGAGTCCCTGTGAAATATGTAAAAGAAAATGCAAATGAAGACAGTCGTTGCAATGTGATGCCTAGCTCATGTTGACACTAGGGAGTAGGTGGTAGTAAAGAAACCTTGTTTACCCCCGGGGAGGAAATTTGCAGAGTCATGCATGATTTTGTTTGGTTTAGTCTTTGTAATCATCAAACTAGAGATAAAAATCTGTTTCTTTCAGGATCTGGTGTCAAATCCTATATACATTGTTGAAGGAACTTCAAGGTTTGATTTTATCCAGGGTAATTTAGGTAGGTCATCTGTGCTCTCTGTTTGTGAGTGCATTAGAAATTGTGTGTACACATAAAGTCTAACATAAAAATACCTGAGTATGTGAGCTAAACATAAGTTTGGATTTAATGTGAAGCAGAGAAGTCTTGTATCACCCTAAAAGTGTTTATTTTGAGATAATGAATTGCTTATTGCACATTATCCTGCTTATTATATAGCTAGTTAACAAATGAATGGACATGAAATATTGATTTGAGTGTAAATGATTTTATAACGTGAGAAAAAGAGTGTGGATTGATACAAGAGACAAGAAACTCAAACAGCTAGAATATTGGTTGCCTGGGGCAATTATACAGATTATTGCTTATATATATATATATATATATATATATATATATATATATATATATATATATATATATATATATATATATATATATATATACAGTGGAAAGAAAAAGAATGTGAACCCTTTGGAATTACCTGTATTTATGTATAAATGTGTCTTAAAATCTGGTTTGATCTTCATCAAGTTACAAATATATATATATATATATCTCCAGTGTAGTATACAGCAATTAACTCTCTCTGTTAATACAGTGTGTATTTAAATAATGTGCTCTATTGTGTGTTTATGAAGGTAACTGCTGGTTTTTGGCATCGGTCGGAGCTCTTACATTTCAAAGAAGGATTATGACGCAGATTATCCATGAAGAGCAAAATTTCTCTGTGGATTATGCAGGAATATTTCACTTTAGGGTAAATCTTCATCACTTTTAATGGCAAAAAAAAATAAAAATAAAAATTCAGAAGTTTAAATCATATTTTCATAAACTGAGACAATTTTTAAAGGGATATTTGACTTTAATTTGAATTTTCGTAATTCACTGAAAATCTTGCCTTCCACTGCAGCTCTCAAATTTCATTCATGCTTCTGCATTTTCGAACTTGGTGCGATGTATCGCATGTTTGGCATCAGCGATGTCAAATGACGTGTTTTCATATTAAAAATTTTAATATGCACAAGTATTCTCATTTCTGGGTGAACTTTTCCCTTAAAAATTGATGGTGCCTTTTAATTTGTATTTATATATTTATCTATTTATTGCATATCGCTAAACTATCAATTTCTTTTTTCCAGTTCTGGAGATTTGGAAAATGGGTTGATGTTGTTATTGACGACAAGCTACCGACGATTGACGGACGACTCGTCTTTGTTCAATCCAAAACACCAAATGAATTCTGGCCTGCTTTGCTAGAGAAAGCTTACGCTAAGTATGTTTCATGTGCAAAATATTGAAGAATATTTCACTATTAGATTTTAATCATAAATCAGTGGTCTAATGGTGATGCTTGAGGCTTAGACCTTTTAAATGACATAGAATTTGTCACGATTAATAAACAGACAAGCCTCAAGTGTGTGTGAGGTTACTAACTGTTTCTAAGGCCACATCCACACCAATTCATTTTCATTTGAAAACTCTGCATTCAAAACACTTCGATTTCGGTGTTGAAAAAGGCATTGCTCTGTGGACGAGAAGCATAAACGTACACAATTTAATGCATTTTCGGACTAAAACCTATTAGTGTGAACATGGCCTAACACATGGTCTAATGCAAAAACATTAATCCTGAATATTATTTTGATCTTTCCAGAGTCTGTGGCTCTTATGCAGATATGAATGCAGGAAACATCTCGGAAGCTCTGATGGACTTCACCGGTGGACCGCACATGACGTTCAAACTAAGTGAAGCAACGGAGAATCTGTGGGAACTTATGAGACGAGCCAGCCAATCAGAATCCTTGATGGGATGTGGTACTCCTGGAGGGGTGAGGATTGAATCTTAAATACTAATATTTGAGTCTCTTAAATAATGCATACTTGACACATCCATGTCCTAAAATCACGTTTTCTTTTTAGCCAGTGCTGCAAAATACAGTGTTACGCAACGGCCTTGTAGAAATGCACGCATACGCGGTCACAGGAGTTGCTGAGGTGAGGTCTGCTTATCTAAAAACGTACAGGTAAACAAAGAAAGAATGCTAACAGTTATGTATTCACTTCAATGAAACCTCATGGGAATGGGAAACATCAAAAGTGTGTTGAGCACATTACTGGTCGTATATTTCAATTTGCCTAAATATTCAAACGGATGTTGACCTAAAACATGATTTATAACCTTTACCAAAAATAATCATTCACTTTAAATATAGTATGTTGTGTAAAGATAATTGCACAATTCAAATATACTAACGCATTAGCTAAAACGAAAGTACAAAATCAATCAGTAACAATGATAAGACCAGCATATGTTGTGTTTTGGCAGCTGGTGTCTTTACTAGCTTCAACCAGTAAGACTTCTTTAGTCAAACAACTTCACCACAAAAAAAACATGCTGGTTTAAAAGCATTTTGTCTATGCTGATCAACCAGTTTGCCAGTTCCAAACCAACATATACCAGCCAGGCCTGGCATGGACATGCATGCTGGTCTAAGCTTTGTTCTTACAAGCTGTTCTCTCACAGGTTGTATGTCAGGGCCGTCCAGTGAAGCTGGTGAGAATCTTAAACCCTTGGGGACGTGGAGAATGGAACGGGGACTGGAGCGATAAGTCAGAATCTTTCACTGACATCTTAATGATTAAAGTTTATATATTATTCCTTCTATACATCATTTTACACGTTTACACATGATTGGCTTGTTAATACGATCTATTTAGTTCCCCTTTGTGGAAACTTGCACGATCTGAGGACCAAAGATACAACACTGTGCTCGACAACGGAGAATTCTGGTGAGCAAAACAGCTTAGTGACCCAAAATATTTGCCTCTAAAAATATATATCTGGTGAATAGCTCTTAATTTTCTAGCTTTGCTGCTTTTTAGACCCCAAGAAATCTAAACTGGAGTTTTATGGCTTTTAGTTTATGTCTGTTAGCTCTGAAAAGTTGACTTTCTATTGTATTATCCTGGAAAACAGACCGAAAGTATTGCTGACATCTTCTTGCAGTCTGGTTCATGTCCTTGACCAATATACAGTCGTTTTCTCTAGCATGAGAATGTCCCTACATCTAATACCACCAGCAATGCTCAAAATAACAATCAGCAAGTTTCAACCCAACTTCCTGTTTCAATTCAGTAGTTCGCAAGGTAATGTAATCCTGTAGAGAGGATAGTGTAAACATGTTTGGCTCGCTGTCCCTGGCGGTGAGATGGGAGGAGATGGGGTGGTGGAGGGATGCCGGGGGAATCGTTGCAATCATAGAGGTAAGCAGCTGTTATATACGCTTACTCTGGTTGGATTAAATTAACGTTCTCCTCCCAAACGTTGTTATGAAACTTCATTAGGAAGTGTGTCAACACAGGAAAGAAAGCTACGCTCATCTACTGTGCATTTTTGTTGCTTTAGTTGTGTATCAATATTTTACAAGCTCTGTATCTCTGTAGGATGTCTATGGAGGATTTCTGCAAGAATTATGAAAATGTGGATATATGCTGTACGGATATAAATGTTCTTGCTGGATCTCAGTCTTCCTCCTGGAAAACTGAAGTGCACAATGGCCAGTGGGTGATCGGAACTACAGCTGGGGGTTGCTTAAATAATCCAGGTAATCTAGCCCTTAGTTTACTCTTTGTTGAGGCATGATAATGTGAGCCCATAACAACCTGCAACTTTCACTTTTTTTTTCACTTTCACACGCTTATAGACAGTTTTTCCAAAAATCCCCAGTATCATGTGATACTTCAGAAGACGGCTGAAGATCCCAGAGAGGAAAACACTCCCAATATGCTGGTGTCTCTCACACAGAAATCTAACAAGAGAAACAGACACCTAGCAACCAATTTGCATATTGGCTTCGTCATTTATGAGGTTTGTAAAATTCACTCCAGGCTGTTTTTGTTATTTTTTTCCTGCTGAAAAGACCAAAATATGTTCTGGACGTTCATTTACAACATTGGATGCTGGTTAGCTGAGGCACCGATCCGCCACCGACATTTATCGACCAATTATTGACAAAGTTTTTTTTATTTTTTTCCTTGATCTTTTGACATAGAAGAGGTAAACATACTGTAAGTTTCAGAACTCAAAAAGAGCATTTGTTGAAACCAAGCTGTCAAAACGACTCGTTCTCTACTTCCTCCACATTGTGATGTCACAATGGTAGACATTTGTATCTGACCACCTCAAAAACAACACATCAGCACCTACTTTACCTTTAATCACTTTTGTAGCCCCGCCCAGCAGTGGTGAGCAGTGAGATGGCAATGAGAGAGAGCAGGTCAGTCAAGAGCAGAGAGCCAATCAGAACAGTGGGCGTTTACTGTCAAGTCTTAAAGGAGAAGCAGCACCAAAACAGAGCGTTTCTGACAGAGGGTCTGAATAAGGGTGGAATATGATCATGTATTAAAAATATATTATTGTTTTGTTTTTTTGTTTTTGTGCAAAACATATTACATATTAATGTTCATAAGTGTGAACATATTAAAATAATTCAAAAAGGCATGTCCCTCTAAAGCCTAATTCCTAAGCAAAACAGTGATCTGATGACAAAATAAGGTGGATAAGTGGATTTTTAAGCTAGTTTTTTGGTTAAAATCTGTATCGGTATTGGCCAAAAAATAAATACAAATAATATTGGTGCATACCCACTAGCTTAACCAGCAAAGCTACCTTGGTCAGTCTTGCTGTTGATCAGTATGGATATTGCTGGTCCACCAAACCAGCACAAACCAACCTTGATGAGCACAAGAATTCATGCTGGTTTATGTTGGTCTTTTCAGCAGGGTTTGGCAAAACTCCTGATCATATGAAGACAACATTTAATACTTGGACATTTATTTAATTATTTATTTATTTATTTTTTGTTCCTTACTCTTATAGGTCCCAGCTCATGTACGTATTTAAAATTTTTCAATAAATTTAGTTGAACATTGGGTTTGTTTTTGCATGAAGGAACGGAGCAATGATCATTTGTCGTCCTTTTTCTTATTCTCCAGTTGAAGGACCATAAAGGAAAATTCTCTGCGTCATTCTTCAAATCCACCCCTCCTGTTGGAAAAGTCAAAAACTTCCTCAATGCTCGAGAAATCATGGAGTTTTTCAGACTCAAAGCGGGCGAATACCTCATCGTCCCGTCAACTTTCGACCAGAATGAAGCTTCATCTTTCATTCTGATGATTTATTCAAAGACAAAAGCCATCGTTCAGTAAGCATTATTATTATTAGCATTAGTGTTTTTAGTCTTATATTATATTCTAGTACTTTGCAGTATGTTGTATTAAAATATTAAAGATTTTGACTTTGTGTCTTCAGAGACAGTTCTGGATATGGCATCACAAGAACAAAGGTACATCACTCAACTCAAAGTTTGGACACACTTATTCTTTATTAGCAGTATTTTACACATTTTTGAATAATAGTAAGTCATCAAACCTGTAAAATAATACAAATGCAAATATGGAAATGATGTACAGACAAAAAAAGGCACTTACAATGGAAGAGAATGTGAAGCTTATAATTTTATAAAAGCACTTACATTAATTTTTATGTTGAAACTCATGGATTATTTGAGCTGTTGTTGTTTAAATCATCAATTTTTCGGTTGTTTTGGGGTTTTATGGTTTACAAAGTTGTAAAAATGGATATGTTTACACAGAAAAGTTTAGTAAGTGATTTTTTCACAGTAAAATCATGTTAACACACATATTGTTTATGTCTTGTGTCTATACTTTTGAAACGGTGAGTATTTTAACATTTACAGATTGGCCCCATTGACTTGCATTGTAAGTGTCTCACTGGAACACAGATTTTCCTTTTTTTTTATTTTATTTTTTTTAAAGGAAGGACAAGTTGAAATTAGTCAATACATTTTTGGAGTAATCCACATTATGCCACAAATGCTGTCGATTGAGCCTAGAATATTATATTTTGTAATAATTTTCATATGTAGGCAAGCAAAGCCTTTAGATCAAACATTTTAGGCTCATGAGAAACAAATTCAGTCAAGTGTGTCCAAATCGTTGACTATATTTGCACGTGTAAGTCAGTTAAATACGTTTTGCCAGTAGACATTCAAATTGCTAATACACATTCAAATTTGCTCCTTTTTCTCAGATCATTCCTAGGGATAATGATGACTCATTCCCGCTCTTTCTACAATATGCAGATCAGGTACTCTATAACATTTCTGGATATTAAGTAAATGTGAATGTCTGTGATCATTTTGCGTAAACACTGCACATGTTAAATACTTCATGTTGCATATGTATTGTTGAAAAATCTACTGACATGTAAATAAACTTACGTCACAATTTTCTATTTTTAAAAGTATGGCGAGGTGGATGCAGAGCGTCTTCAAAGACTTCTGAATGATAACCTTCACGCAGGTAATGTTTCTACCTACCAAGTCGCAAAATAAGCAAATATTTTAAGTTTGAGTTTAACCTCCTGAGACCCCCGCGTGACCGCTGTGTGCATTTTACATTCCCCTTTTTGAATTGTAATTAGTAGTCCCTAAGAAACATGACATTTTTTTGTTTTTTCTAGAGCAAATGTTCTCATATGTGGACAGCAGGACTAAGCTGTAAAATTTTAAATAATACCAAGCTATAGAAAGTCAGATTTATTTATTTTTTTATTGTTTATTCTGTTTCCAGAAATGTTGGTTATTCATGTCTCTGAGACATTACAGAATTTACATAAAAAATTAGCATAAATCATTCTGATTTAAAGTAATGTCCAGCATCATCCAATCATGCCAACCATGTTAAAATAAAATGATACATTATAAATTCTGAACCTATGTACTGATTATCATTGTCCCATGTCTGCCAAACATGTCGAGTGATCCAAACATCATCTGCAGCCTGAAACTGAACTTTTGGTCAGATTTAAGGAGTGAATGCACTTAGCTGTATAGAGAGCTATAGCATGCTCCCTCGCACCCTATTTAGTGAATGACTTAACCTCCAGTGTGCTGTCTGTCTGCACTGGTCTCAGAACAGTTTGAAATGCACCTTATTTTCATCCTAACTCCATATAAAGCCTCTGAAAGAAACATTTCAAAAAGGTAGTGGGCAGGGTGAGTGGGGTCCCGAGTGATTTTTCCAGCCTTTTTCCTCACTCTGGGAGTGTATAGTTCTTGAAGAGGGGGCAGGGGCAACCAATAATACTCTCAGCAGTCCGAACTGTCCTTTGTAGTCTTCTGATGTCTGATTTCATAGCTAAACCAAATCAGACAGTTATTGAAGTGCAGAGGACAGACTCAATGACTGTTGAGTAAAACTGTATCAGCAGCACCTGTGGCAGATTGAATTTCCTCAGCTGGCGAAGGAAGTACAACCTCTGCTGGGTCTTTTTCACAATGGAGTCAATGTGGGTCTCCCACTTCAGGTCCAGTGAGATGGTAGTGCCCAGGAACCTGAATGACTCCACTGCTGCCACAGTGCTGTTTAGAATGGTGAGGGGGGTCAGTGTTGGGGTGTTTCTCCTAAAGTCCACAATGATCTCCACCATTCTGAGCGTGTTCAGCTCAAGGTTGTTTTGACTGCACCAGACAGCCAGCTGTTCAACCTTCCTTCTGTAGTCCACAAAAAGGATACTTGCATATATACCTGGTCTGTCCAGATGTTGCAGGATATGATGCAATCCAATGTTGACTGCATCATCCACAGACCTGTTTGCTTGATAAGCAAATTGAAGGGGATATAGAAAGTGTCCAGTGATGTTCTTCAGGTGGGCTAACACCGGTCTCTCAATGATTTCATGACCACAGACATCAGGGCAACAGGTCTGTAGTCATTAAGTCCTGTGATTTTTGGTTTCTTTGGGATGGGGATGATAGTGGAACATTTGAAGCGGCATGGGACTGCTCCAGTGATCTACTGAAGATCTGTGTGAAGATAGGAGCCAGCTGGTTAGCACAGGATCTAAGACATGCAGGTGAAATGCCATCTGGTCCCTGTGCTTTCCTTATCCTTTGTTTTCAAAAGACATGGCACACATCATCTTCACAGATCTTAAGTGCAGGTTGAGTAGCAGGAGGGGGGAGGAGAGGGGTTGCAGGAGGTGTTTTTGTGAAGTGAAGGTCAGAGTGGGTGTGGGGTGTGAGATTGGGCCTTTCAAATCTGCAGTAGAACACATTCAGGTCGTCAGCCAGTTGTTGGTTCTCTACAGGTTTGCGGGTAGGAGTCCTGTAATTTGTGAGTTGTTTCATGCAACTCCACACTGATGCAGGGTCATTAGCTGAAAACTTGTTTTTCAGTTTCTCAGAGTATCTTCTTTTAGCCACTCTGATCTCGTTGTTCAGTGTGTTCCTGGCCTAATTGTACAAGACTTTATCCCCACCCCTGTAAGCATCCTCTTTGGCCTGATGAAGCTGCCTGAGCTCTGCTGTAAACCACGGTATGTCGTTGTTGAACTTTAAATAAGTCCTAGTAGGAATGCACATATCCTCACAGAAACTGACATATGATGTCACGGTATCTGTGAGCTCATCCAGGTCTGTAGCTGCAGCCTCGAAAACACTCCAATCTGTGCAATCAAAGCAGGCTTGTAGTTCCCACTCTGCTTCATTGGTCCATCTCTTTACAGTCCTTAATACTGTATTGGTTGATTTTAATTTATGCCTGTAGGTTGGAAGAAGATGAACCAGACAGTGATCAGAGAGTCCCAAATCTTCTCTAGGGACAGAGCGATATGCATCCTTTATTATTGTGTAACAACACTGTGTGCTGCAACATGGTGTCAAAAGTTTAACCCTTTAATGACAGCTCAGAGTCTCCTGAACTGAGATCAGTCGGTTTAAATGAATTTAAATTATGCATTGTGTATAGCAAAGCCAAAATAATGTCCACGCATGTGTATGCGGGGTCGCACAAGGTTAAAGCATTCATTTGCAAAGCCCCCGAAGTTTTGCCTTGTAATCAGTGATTCAGTTTTGTTTTGTTTTATTTTGTCTGATCTTTTAGGACTTTCTCAGAAACCTAAAGGATTTAGCTTGGATTTGTGTAAGAGTATGGTGGCGCTGATGGATGTATCCTTTACTGTGAGAGTCCCGAGCGATTAGAGTGGAAAAAAAAAGGTTTTTAAATGAAAAATAAGAATGCTTTATTGTTTTAGAAACGTGTGTGTTGTTTGTCATTTGTAAATTTTTGGGCACAAATTCACATCATTCATATTTTACTACGTTACTGCATAAGATTCTTTAACACAACTATATAGCTCACTGTCACTGGAAGACTCTGTGAATTTGAATGTCTTCGTCTTTGGAAACGAGTTGAAATGCTGAAGGTAAAGTTTCTCTAGATGTGCTTTAAATCTTCACTTAAAGGAAAATTCCAGCCAAAATTCCGGGTTCAGTACAAGTTAAGCTCAATCGACAGCATTTGTGGCATAATGTTGATTACCACAAAAAATTTCACTCATCCATCCTTTAAAAAAAGCAAAAAAAATCAAGGTTACAGTGAGACATTTACAATGGAAGTCAATGGGGGCCAATCCATAGATGTTAAAATACTGTTTCAAAAGTATAGACACAAGACATAAACAATATGTCCATTAACATGATTTTACTGTGATAAAATCACTTACTAACCGCATCTGTGTAAAGTTATATACAATTTTACAACTTTGCCATGATGACGTAACATTGTCAACCTTGCAATCCTGCAAAAACGATGATTTAAACAACATTACGGCTCAAATAACACACAAGTTTTAACAGAAGAATGAATGTAAGTGATTTTATAAAATCATAAGCTTCACATATCTGCCTTTAAATCCTCCAAAAATTGGCCCCATTCACTTCCATTGTAAGTGCCTCTCTGTAACACAGATATTTTATTCTTTTTTTTTTTATGCCACAGCTGCTGTCGATTGAGATGAACTTGTATTGAAACAGGGATATTCTTTAAAGTGGCTCATATTATAAACTAAAGTAATGAGGAATCATTGCCGATTGTATCAAGTCTTCTCTTTGATCTTTCAGTTTGAATGTGTTTGTTCTTTTATATGTTTCTCAGGACATTTTCTATCATAAGGACATCTCTCATACTGGAACTCTCTCTCTGAACGAACTCCAGAATGCTCTCCAAGCTGCAGGTACACAAAAAAAGACCAAAAATTACCATGATTTTACAGTACTGTTTTTTTGCTCCTATGGTAAAGTAATATGGGTTTTTGGTACTTCTAACATGGTAGTTTCATGGTATTTTTGGTACTCTGAAGGTACTTTTTTTGTAAGTGATGTACCAGGGCACTGCCATGTTTTTGGACATGTACAGTATAGTGACCTTAAATTGGGGAACCATATAGTACCATAGCACATATCAAAGTACCATGGTATTATTACCATATGATACCATCACTCTATCATGTCACAGTACTTTTTATAAAGGTAAATTTAGTCTCCTAACTAACGCAGTTATCTATTCAACGGATCAATAGTTCTGACCTCAAGTTATAAATCAATCAATATATTGCATGCTATGTTAAAGTACTATTTACACACAGAACATGCAAAGTAATCGAGCTGACTCTAAAGAATTAATCTGCTCATATTTCTGCTTTATCAAGGGTTTGTATTGAGTGACAGTATGCTGAATCTCATGGCTCTACGATACGGTGACTCTAGTGGACAGATTAATCTAGAGAACTTTGTTTTCCTCATTCTACGCATGGAATGCATGGACAGTGAGTGTAAAAACTTTTTGTGGTACTAATTATTAAGTACAGTTTTCAATTATTGTCTACAATGACATCTTAAATGTAGGACATGAGTCATCACAGTAAAGATAAGATAGTTAAAAATTAATTGCATGCATCATCATTGAATCCTGTCTTATAAAGAAAAACCGAGAACACTGGAAAACACCTAAATTTGACCTCTCTAGGGCATTATACTGCTGTCAAGGTTTGTTTGATTTACGGTAGTTAATGTGATTAATGATACACTTACAGACTTTAGATATTGCATGTAAACTAATATTAATATCTCCAGAAACATTCAAGAGGATCGCTGCTGGAGGGCAAGGCATGATGCTTCAAGAAAATGAGGTAATGCTTTTTTGCAACAAAATTGCAAAAACCTGTTTGAAAATAATAATAATACTGTAACTTTAGCCATTTTTTATTTATTATTATTTTTTATTTTTTTAATTAAACACTTCACTTTTAAAGTAATTCACCTTTTTTGATAATTAAGTAACAGTTACTGCTTTTTCTTGTAGTGGATGCATCTCACCATGTACTCATGAGTCGGATGTGACATCAAACATACTAAGAATCTGGATCCAGGACAAACTTTTGAGACCTCATATCTGTCCGAAGATTTAAATGCAACTGGCCTCATACTTGAAACATTTTGCATTCACCCACAAATGAACAACTTGTACCCGCCATTATGTTGCTCCAATCCCGTAATACTTTTTTTTTTTATTCTGTGGAGCACAAAAGGAGATGTTAGGCAGAATGTTAGGGACTGACAGCCTCAGTCACCATTCACTTTCATTGTATGGACAAATGATGCAATGAAAATGAATGGTGACGAAGGTTGTCATTCTGCCTAACATCTTTTGTGGTCCATGGATAAAAAAAAAGAAATAAAAAAAAAATCATATAGATTCAGAACAACATGAAGGTGAATAAATGATGACAGAATTTTCATTTACAAGGTTGCTGCAGAGTTTTTAAAATCAAATTTAAGATTTTAAGACCTTTTTCAAGACCTGAACAAATAAAATGAATACAGTATCCCCATACCAAAACAAACCAACACAATCTCAAAATAAATCATGTAACACAGACTCTTAAAGAGGCAGGAGCACACATTCAGCATGGCCTTAACATTGCTTATCAGTAAAACAGGGTAGGATATATGTATGTTTAAAATACTCAAGACAAATTTACCACATTTATATCACATTAAAATTGGTTTATGTACCATTATACAAATAGACGCAAATTAGAGGTTGACCAATATTGTGCTCTGTGCTTGAAGTGGGCGGGTACTCACTGGTACGCAGTACCTGCAATTCTCTCATTTAGTCAACAGAGTACCGGCAGTTTTTCTTGCGTACCACCACTTCTCAGAGTCTCCCGGTACAATGTAATGTACTTATTTAATGTAAGTCAGTGATTTGATGAGGCCTGCCAATCACTTTTATCTGACCTTCCAAATGATTTTGATAAAATTGCAGAAAATATCCAAACGCTCTCTGCACAAAACTCAGCGGTGTGTTTAACAACACTCAACGTGCAACAGTAGCAGCGGCGGTCATCAAGCATTCCGTGGTCCAGTTCCAGTTAGCTTCTTATTCTCTGTTATTGTCTGTAGTGCTCGTAAAAAGATTATGTGACGTGTCACTGAACTTGCCTATGCATACTGTATATCCTGACTGTGTTTGGTTCTACATACAGATATGTGTCAGCGTTCACAATCCTGAACATCATCATATCAGTTTGTTCACCATTTCTAATGATGATCTGCACAAGTATCTGGCTCTTGTGTGCAATATCACAGTATGTGCGTTTTTGTTTTACAGTTATTTTGTGTAAAAAGACAATTCTACATTAGATTGCCCTTGTTGTCTTATGTGGGCTGATATTGAACAAAAACAGTCTCGCAAGATCATTTACCAAAAAATAAAAAATGTAATTTAATACTAATAAGGAGAGTACCTGCCCTTTTTTTCAAGCACTGATTGTGCTGATTCAATTATGTGTTGAAAGAGAGCCAGTTAATCTGCCAGTAGTTTTTAAAATTGGTAGCCTGTATTAAATGTTCTTAGTCTTTTCTTCCTGTGATGGGGAGGGCCAGACAGAGGCTACAAGAGTCCAAATTTAATTAAATTCCAGATACACTTTAAAGGCACTTTAACTTGAAAAATACACCAGGGACTCTTATTTTGAAATGTATGTGCTTCACTGCTTCCAGCTGATCAGTCAAACAGATAAGGGAAATAAACTGTATACTCCTATAATAATCGTATTACAATATAAACAATTAAAAGTAAACATTGTCATATTTCATCAACACTACATCATCACTATCAACAGGTGATCATTAGTGATCGGTGATCACTTGTCATACATTTCCGATATGGCCTAATGATTGTAAACTGCTCTGCAACAGCGGAAAACACTCACAATCCGCCGCGTGCTTGGAGAAAATAAAAAAGTGCTGCATTTTCACTCTCAAACACGCAGCGCAGGCATTTATTTAATTAAATCATATTCTTTTAAGTTTGATAATCACATTAGGTCATATCATGATTCCTGTCTTTCCGCCCCCAAATTTAAGACCTTTTAAAATTATAATTAAAGGAGCAATATGTAACATTGACATCAAGCATTTAAAATGGATACTGCAGTCCTAATTCATAATATTGGAGAGAGTTGTCTCCCCCGCCCCCTCCTCCCCAGACACGAAGCTCACGCGGGTTGCCAGGTTGAGGACACGCAACAGGAACGAGCAAACTGACAATGGCAAGTGACTAGCCTTACACTGTAAGCTGATCAGCTAATGTATATGTTTGCAATGATTTTATTGTTTGCACATTATAAACCAGCTCATGTGGATTTTTTATAACTCAGTCAATGTTAGCTAGATGTATTGCTGTCTTCCATGGCTGCAGCACGCTGTGTTTGCCCACTAACTTGCTTTAAATCTGGCAACCTGGGGTGTCGAAATACTATTGGGAAATGGGCAGTGGGCGGGATCACACATGCCAAAACACAAACAGAAATTCCGGCCCGGAACGGACATTTCAAAGTAAAATATACTGGCTGTAGCACAGTTTTCGGAGAAGCCAGTATTTCAACTTAGCATGTTTCCTAAATCTCTGATAAAATATTATGATAATTTTATGCTTTAGTACAGTAAATATATTACATACTGCACCTTTAAGACTTTTATTGTATCATTTAAGATATTTAAGTCTTTTTATGACCTTACATTTTGGAAAACTGAATTTAAGACATTTTAAAACTTTTTAATGATCCGCGGGAACCCTGATTTATAAGCTAACAACTGAAGTATAATTTATTTATAAACCCTTTTGCCCAAATTAACTTGAACTTTGAACTAACGATTGGTCAAATGTGTTGATTTTTAAGGTGCAGTTAAATGAATGATTGTATTCCAGCATGTTACCATGTGTTTTTGATGGTTTTTAATAGACTCTTTCTTTCTCTACGTTAGTGAAGTAGCCTCAAATACAGCATAAATAACACAGCTCAAGAACAAAACCCTAATAAAAATATACCTGATAATAATGACCAGATCATGGGAGGTTGAACTGACTGATGTTAGCTTGGTAGAAACCACGCAAAAGAATAAGTATAAATTGAAGTCTGACATATTTACATATGCAAGTTTAACCGATCTAATTTGCAAGTGAAGCACAAAAAGCGGCCTGTTATATTAACGACATGTCTTGTTCACACATATCAAAGTCCTTTTCAAGGCCACCACTTTACAAAAAGAAAATGCTGTACTGTGCATTGCATAATATAGTTTGTTGGGGAAAGTGTTATTTTTAGGCTAATTGCTTAAGTGCTTTGAAGCAGAACTTACAATTTTAAATTAACCTAAGCTGATGATGTCAGTTGAGTAGAAATCAAATGATTTGTTTGATTTGGTATATTAAGTAGGTTAGGAAAGTAAATGGCTTTACAACTTAATAATTAACTAACTTGGGTTTTTGCCCTTGCAATACACCAATCACATGGTCTGTCCCCCTGGACCCACTTTAAATGTTGTTTATAAATGATATTAAAAATGTGTGCCAAGCAAAAGCATTAGTAAGGTGAGCAAAGAGGAAAATGACAGAAGTAGGCCCAAATCTTTGAATCTTTGGATTCATCCTGATTCCTTCCTCCCAACACAGTCTGTAAATGATTACCTGCTTTTTTTGTTTTGTTTGTGTTTAATAGTACCTGGCAGAACCAGACTCACCCTTGTCTCTGGATATCTTTAAGATGCTCTGTGTACTTATAGGGTGGGACACGCCTGATAACAAAAACATTATTTGAGTTTACTGTACGCCAACATCAATCAATAGTTCAAAAGACAGAGAGGGCATTTGAAAGAAGCATTATATAATACAAAAGATGACATTTGCAGTGAACTTGTGTAGTAATGGTTGAAACCCTTTCCATTGCTCCAGTCTTCCTGTGCGCAGCCAGCCGAAACAACCAGTTATTCTTGCATTTCCTTTTTTCTCTGAATTAGACACAGAACAAAACTATTTAAATAGAAGTTTCAATATGCTCTAGAGTCATCCGGAACAACTGGTTCTTATTACCATTTCATGTTTCCTCGCAATTAGACAGCAAGGTACTTTCAGCGATCTAAAGTTCAGTATATTGAATTGCAAAAGACACATGTGGTCAATCAGTAAATCAACAGTACTTTCAGCATTGGATGTTAATGTTGTTTTGTCTGTAGTGCCCACAAGCGGTGTATTCTCGTAAAGGCACACTTGGTAATCACCTGCTGTCATTTCTTTATATAAGAGGTCATAGCTTCATGCCTTCACTACCAAACAAAACAAGTTTTTTTGGTTTTTACTATACATTCTTAAAATATTTGCTCAAATATTAAATCATGTTATTTTTCTTTTATCACAGTATAACATTTAAGTGAATATGGAGGGTATTTTGAATAATTTTAACTTCACTTTGAACAGTCATTTTTGCCATGTTCCAGCTTTTATCAGCAATGGATTTGACGAATTCTGTGAATTTTTTGTGGTATTAGTTGGTTTGTGTTACTCTGAAACATTCCATCCTGTTTGATAAAAGTTACAGAAATTGGTATGATCAAATTAAAATGTCAAAAGATGAAAAAATTAAAATAATCTAAATAAATTTCAAGTTGACTCCTTCATGTAATAGGCTAATATTTTAGCCTGTTTTAAGATTTACACATTTCAATTTCATAACAAAATTCCATCCAATTGCATTGTCATTTTTAACTAAATTAAATTAATAATACTTCAAATATTTAGTTATTTTGTTTAGGATGACTAAATTCAATTTGACCCTTTAAGCTTGAAGGTGTTTTTAAAGATTTTCTGTTTCAGTGGCATACCCCAAATTAAAGCCTTATAAGTTGACAAAACAAACAGGGAGGGTCAAGTGTTTGGTATTATTGTAAAGAAAAAAATATTAATGTTTTAATGATAAAAATTATGATACATTCTGACACTTTTAGCCTAAGAAACTGCTAAAAAAAAAAAGCCAATATTTGCCAAATATTTTCTTATGTCTTATTTTTCTTATTTGATATCTCTGGGTATAAATAAGGTGGCTCCAATCATGTCAACTGCATCTGAGAAACATTTTGTGTTGACACGGCAAAGCAATCAAAAGTTATAGCATTACAAACATAATTTATCATAGTGTCCAAAAATGTCTCCATGTGTCCAAAAGCCTCTCCGAACAAATAAAACATAATAATTGTACATAAGAACTAATTACACATGCAAACACAACAATAACTAAAGGTTTGCATAGCATGCAGACATGATTTTAGTAATGAGATTTCACAGAATGAGTTTCATTCTGTGTCATTTGAGTCATCATTGAGTCTGTGTCATGTATTTGGCGCCATCTCCTGGTGGCCATATGTAACATTGTGCTTCATGTGGATTATCTAATGATCTATGCATCTGATTACTTTGTGTGTGGGCTCGTTTGAAAGATAATCACCTCCTCTAAGTAATGATATGATATTTTTAATGATTTGTTTTCTTCTGTTTATTTTTCATGAAGTTATAAGCGAACAAACAGCATATAAGCAACACCAACATAGTAGTCAAAGACATAGCTATTACTCGCTATATTTTGCGATGTAATTTTATATGTATGTGAGTAAAACAAATAGGCTGAATATATTCTACTCATTTAGAGCTTTCCAACAACATATGACACATGGCTATTTGATCAGTTTGATGTTTTTACTGATTGTAATAATATACACAGTGCAATTTATTTTATATATAAATGATAAAAACGTAACACTTCTGATTTGTCTGCAAATTTCAAAGCACTTGTTCAGAAAAAAAAACAACTAGTGCTTCTAAGCTTTCAAACAATACCTATTTTGTGTTGGCCAAGACTGTAGTTATTAATATTTTGACAATTATTTTTGCCGCCAGAGCTGAAAGGGTTAATGGAATTTTGATATGAAATTGAAATGTGTAAATCTTAAAATTCTTAGTTTTTGGAGATTATTTTTCAGTGAGCAATGGCTTTTGCTCTTTATTTCCATCCATTTTCATGACAATGTTTAAAGTAAAGTTGTAATTGACAAAGTAATAATTAATTCATTTTAAGTGTCTGTGTTTTACCAGAGCATGGGTAGTATGGGAACATTTCCTTAATTTACAAAACAAGCATCGGCCTTTCTATTTTTTAAAATGTTAAATAGTTCAAAAGCTACTGCCTGACAGGAATGACCTAAGTGTAACTTACAGTTTTAAAGGCATATACTGAAGTCTTTTGTTCTTCTTTCTAAAGGTACTCGTAGATTTCTGTACTCATAAAATTTGCACTCAGTTCTGTGAATCCACAAGCAGTTTATTCAGAGAGTTTACATATGTCCAGTAAACAATGTTTTGTTTTATGTGTGCTACTAAAAGGCAGAATAGTGATGACATTTTTACTTTGTTGTGATATGGTATACATTGTCTAGGCAGTATAAAAGTAGGATGCAATGTTGATGAATACATGTGCAACCTCTAGACGCCACATACCAGAGATACATATCTGGATCAACTGTATGAAAACGATTTAAAAAAATGTCTTTGGAATGCTCAAGACTCAAGAGGATCTGTAGGCCTACTCATGTCCAGCATTTGGTTTTCTGAAGTAACACATCACTATATGGAGCGTCAAACCTTTGTTAAGGTAATGCCAAACATAATCTTCAGTTAGTACTGATCAAATGGCTGAAAACCAATCAAGAAATGTATAGCTGCATAACACATTTTCTCTCCAATGTGCTTATTTGATCTGTTGCATTTTCTCTGGACCACTAGAGATTTCTGGCCAATAATAACAGCATTAGTGCAATTTAAAGGGATAGTTCATTTTCATTTTGGGGTGAACTATCCCTTTAAAGAGCTAAAGAAGTTCCGGTTCATGTTTCTGTTTCTGTAATAGTTTGTAGACTACATACAAGTAATGTGAAGAAAAGCTTCAACAGTCATACATTCCATTTTAAATGTATATACATTTTAAAGGCATAACATACCAGAGGTTAATAGTTGCATAGCCTGAAATGTGTAATATGGTTTCTTCAGTAGTTTGAGATACTCAGTTTTGCGGACATCGCCATAATAGCTCATAACAGTATATAGTTCTGCCTGATACCAGTTATATCACATTAAAAGTACAAACAACCCATAGTACTTTACTTTTATACATACAAGAAGTGTTCACACATGAATGTAAACCATGAATTCCATGGTCGAATGGACGATGATTTTTACGTGAAAAAACCAAACATTCTTTAACAGATGATTTGACTGATGTAACTTCAAGTGCAACATTTATCAGTAAAAAGGAAACAAAAGTTTGCCATACTTGTAGAAAAAAAAGACCCATGTATAGCTTTTGTATATAGCTATAAAGGATATACAAACAAAAACATCCCATGAACGCTTGGCTCTCCTATGTCGCCAGTTAATGAAAAGTATTACTTACGCTAAGAATCCCGCTGCTTTGTTTTCATTATTGCTATAAACATGTATTGGAATTATTTCTGAAGTGTTCCATCCATTGTTGTGAGCATTCAGTGTTGAAGACATTTGTGTGTCAATACAAATTCCAATAATGATTCTTGGGAAACAGGACATGATGGATATTGAGGATTTTTTTCGGATGATCTGGAAGACGCAACTGCGTTAGTCTTCATTCAATCAGGTTTGATTATGTTTGTTCTGTGGTAGAGTAAAGAGTTTGGGTGATGAATCCTGTGAAGTAAATGTTCTGGTCATATTTTACCCCTACGGGAGCCCCTTAGAGGAAAGGGTGGGAATTTTGTTTTCTGAAATTGTTTTGCAATAAATTTACCATGGTTTTACTACAGTAACCATATTTTAATCATGGTATTTGTAGTGAAACCATAGTGATAATACAGGAAAATGAAAATTATGGCAATACAAATAATAATTTTGTAGTTATTATGGTTTTACTTTACAAATACCATAGTTTAACTATGGTTTTACTATAGTAGGCCTAATATTGTAGACTGCAGTAACCAGAGTTTTTGGCGGAAATAATTTTTCTATAGTTATATTGAAGTAACTATAAAAAAGTAAGTTAATAACCATGTTTGGGGGGTTTGGGGCGGAAGCCATGGTTTTAATACTGTATCCATATAGTAAACATGGTTTTAGTCTAGATTAACCATGGTAATTCTTGTGGTTACTATGGTTTTAGTACAAATATTTGTATTTTATTTTATTTTTTTTACATTCGATGTTTGCATATTTTAATTTTAAAAATCATTGTGCAACAGCATCTTTTTTGTTTAATACAGTAAAAAAAGATGCCTGTGTTACTGTGATTAGAACCATCATTGAAAACAATGTGAATAGTAAAAGTAAAATATCAGGACGCATTACAATAAAAAAATATGCATAACCACAAAATTATCATTTTTATTACTGTAGTTGTCCTTTTCCTGTATTATTACTATGGTTTTACTACGAATAGGGTTAAGATATGGTTGCTATTGTAAAACCATGGTAAATTTATTGTGAGGGAATGCAATTCTAAACTATTTTCTGAAATATTTCAGAAAAAACTAAATTACAATAATTCCCGCTCTGTTCTCTAAGAGGTTTCGTAACCCCCCCGTCAATAGTAAAAAAAATAAAAATAAAAAAATAATGAAATTATAATTTGCATAATGAAAATAAAGCCTACATTTAGGACTAATAACTTTTTTTTTTTTAAACACCCCCCGCTGCTCATTACCGTAATGCTTCCAGATGTTTACTTTTACTATTCACATTGTTTTCAATTATGGTTCTCATTACAGTATATATATATATATATATATATATATATATATATATATATATATATATATATATATATGTATTTTTTTTATTTTGTGGTAATGAGAATATAATAATAAAAAATAAAAAAAATTCATGTAATGGAAATTGGGGGTACTGTCATCAAAATAATGACACAATGTAAAAAATCTTAAAAGCCTTTAAAAATGTGCTTCAATTTCTATATACAATACAGAATGTCTTGTTTGTTTCTTTTTAATTTTGGAGTAAATAGGTCGGGACATTTTCTTGACAGGTTTCATGAGAATCACCCGTTAATGATCAATCATAAAGATGTTTCTACGCATGAGCTATTCCTATGGAAGGACCGGTGGTTGGGGCAGCTTTCACTACAGTGAACAATAAGCACTGGGAAGTACAGCGCATCCTGGTAGGGTGGTGGGTCTTCCTCATCAGTGGTGATTCGTCCCGACAGGCATTGTGTGTTTTCGCTGGGGCTCTCGGGTTCATCCAAGCTTCCGCTTCTCCAAAAACAGCTGCGGCGGGAGCCATACAGCCTGCCCAGAGAGAAGCGACTTCCGCTGAAGGGGATCCGTGGACTGCCATTGCAGATGCTGAGGGCACTGCGGGAGAATACGGACGAGCTGCTGATGGCACGATGGCAGCGCTCGCAGTTCTGCCTGACGCCTCCTGAACGCTGTGCCAGATCCATCAAGCCTGCCTCGGAGTAACTGGGCACCAGCTGCTGGTTTGAACGAATGTGCCATTCCAGTTCAGTGCTATCTATGGTGTTGACCCTTGGGATACGTCTGCAGTAGGGTCTCTCGTCACATGGTGTCACAGGGATGTAGTCTGCACCAAAGAGCTTCTCCACACGGTAGTGGACGTAAGCTGTGCGGTACTCCGTCAGCACCCGCAAGGGCCAGGACAAAGTCAGAAAGGAAGCCGTCCAGAAGACATAGTTAGAGACGTACCAGGGGTGGTGGTCTGGGTTGGAAAAGGCAATCATGTACTCTTTGAAGTCTACGTTTTTCAGGTGCATCCCCTCCCGGGCCTCCATGTAATCGTCCAGTCCTTCGTTATCAGTGAAGAACCTTGCACGCTGGGTCAAATAGGAATTTTCAGACTCCACGTTGGCAAAGCTAAAGCACTTGGTGAACCTCAGTTTGGTGATGGCTGACTTTTCCAGACCAGCTAGCTGCTTGGAGACATCCTTGACACCACAGTGTCCATAATCATATTCTGCCTCAGCCACGTGCGTGTTCACTCTCTCGTGATACACTTGTGTGGTGGTGTAGGCGTCTCCATTGCGGTACCGTGTAACTTGGCGCGTACGTCGTACGTAGTGGTAGCTAATGGCCTTCCACCAGATACAAGGCTTGGCTTGCTGCATTCTCTGGACTCTTTCATAAATTCCTTCCACGTTCACCTTGTACTGAAGCTCGTTTCTGGCATGGCAGTGCCAGCACTCCACCAGATAAACAAAGTAAAGCATGATGAGGAAGGCCAGTGGAATGTAGATGTAGCCGTCAGAGCAGGGACTGTCATGGTACATCATGGACTTCCCTTTGTAGGCACTGTCAAAGGTCAACCGGGTGACCTTGGTGACATGGCACCACACCATGGCTCCCATGCATCCATACATGAGCATGGACAACAGCAGGCATTTCCAGAACACTTCTCTGCACATGGACTTGCTCAGGGATTGCTTCATAGGCCTCTGCTGCTCATTCACCACAAAAAGAGAACAAAGAGAAAGAAACTTGGTTAGAAAAGGACAAAGGGTTCATTTGGTAACAGTGGAGCCAACACAGAAGATCCAAATGTAATGCAACTACATTTGATGCAGAACGTTCATCTTGGCTGTAAATAAAGTTTGTTGTTAAGGCATGCAGGTAAGTAGTATGAATATATTCCTGGATATGCTTCATCCAGGATTGTGCATTGTCCCATGACCCGTATATATGGCATAGTAACGACAACCACTAAAATAATTTACTATGATTTTGTTCAACAAGAACGTTATAGCCACAAGATCCTTTTTCTTTACATACAGCATATAGCATTTACAGTTGAAAAGAACCGCCCAACTCGTGGTTCTTCACCATTTCTTTCAATTCTGCTTTTTTAATGTGACGTCTCCGCAGCTTCTGCGGCATTATGAGCTGGTAAAGTGTCCAATGGATATGCACTTCAGAACCTCAACTCATCTGGGTATTTCTTGCCTACTGTTTTACCAATATTGAGGATTCAGACATAATACTCATTTGACAAACTGCTTTTGGAGTACTATATAGAAGGGAAGTATGCGTATTCGGACGCAATACATGCTGCTACTATTTGTCAACAAAATGTAAATATGTATAAATACCACATATATTTTATTATTGGTTAATATTTGAACTAATAAATGCATGCATTTTTAATTGCTCAATGGGTAATGATTAGGGCTTGACACTAACACACGGCCACCCGCCAAATGCGGGTAGAAATCGGCACTCTTACTAGCCACTTTTGGCGGGTAACCGCAGCTGAAGCAAATTTTAATTGTATTCATCTCACGCTCAGTGCTTTATAAGTAGTAAATATGCTTCTCAAATCTGACACGCGTATCGGGGCGAATAAATTATGTTTTCGCGCTAACCCCCATAGTGCACATCACCGTGCTGCGGAGATAAGATCGGCAGAGCTCGGGGACAACGCAGAGCAAAATTGCGTTATTCAGTTCAGACATCACCGGCAACAATGTCGCCTATGGGCACAAACCCACCTTCACTGGACCAGACAGGACTGGCAAAAAGTGCTCTTCACTGACGAGTCATGGTTTTGTCTCACCATGGGTGATGGTTGGACTCGCGTTTATCGTTGAAGGAATGAGCGTTACACCGAGGCCTGTACTCTGGAGTGGGATCAATTTGGAGGTGGAGGGTCCGTCATGGTCTGGGGCGATGTGTCACAGCATCATCGGAGTGAGCTTGTTGTCATTGCAGGCAATCTCAACGCTGTACGTTACAGGGAAGACATCCTCCTCCCTCATGTGGTACCCTTCCTGCAGGCTCATCCTGACATGACCCTCCAGCATGACAATGCCACCAGCCATACTGCTCATTCTGTGCATGATTTCCTGCAAGCCAGTAATGTCAGTGTTCTGCCATGGCCAGTGAAGAGCCCGGATCTCACTCCCATTGAGCACGTCTGGGACCTGTTGGATCGGAGGGTGAGGGCTAGGGCCATTCCCCCCAGAAATATCCAGGAACTTGCAAATGCCTTGGTGGAAGAGTGGGGTAACATCTCACAGCAAGAACAGGCAAATCTGGCATGTCTGTGAAATTTATTCAGTTTATGTCTTAGCTGTTGAATATTTTTATGTTCATACAAATATTTACACGTTAAATTTGCGAAAATAAAAGCAGTTGAAAGTGAGAGGACTTTTCTTTTTTGCTGAGTTTATATATATATATATATTATACAGATTTGTTCACTTATTCATACAGTAGCCATTTTTGTAAATCACACTTTTGTAGGTGGCAACAAATGAATGTCTTCTGTGTTTTGAGTGAGTCAGTAAACCATTGATAAACTACCTTGTTTACGAGGTGGGCAAGGAAGAGGCAGGAACTGGCTGAACAGTAATCTTAACTTTTAATGTCATAAATGAACTTGAATCAACTTAAACGCAAACACATGGACACACACACACAGCAGCCACATGTGTCGCTCTCTCTCTCGAACTGAGCCACCAGAGCAGTCTCGTGCTTCAAACAAGTGCAGCGTTGCTGCCGCTGTGTAAAGCACTTGCAAAGTCACAGATTTTTAGGGGGGCTGAGATGAAGTTTGGGGGGGCTAAAACCCTACTAAATAGGGTCTAGCAACACCTATACTATAGTTTATTTTTCAGAAAGACTATCTAAATTAGCCTAACCACATTATTGTGGAGCCGTTCATGGTTTGACCTGTGGTTATGGCCTGTAATATTACAAATGCCACTGGAAAAAAAATAATAAAAAAAAAAAAATGGAAGAACAATGGTAAAATTTCATGAAGGCATATACAATTTAGTAAAGTTAAAGGGGTAAAAATTTGGACTTCCATGGAAAAATGGACAAATTATTGACAAAGTTTTCCCATTCTTCTATCCTACTCCTGTTCTAACTGGCTATGTTTGCCATCAGATAATCTAAATATGACTTAAATCCACTGGCATAGTATTGGGGGAGATGGGGGACACACTTCATGCTGTGAAGGGGGTGATTTGTCCCCCCAATCGTGAATCTGTCCTTGTTTATATATTTTTAGCAATGCTGGAAATAATTTTGTTTGGATATCTTGCAACTGTGTGGCTTTGAGTCTGTCATATTGAGACAAATAACTGAAGTCCCCCCTCCGTTGTACGAGTTGGTATCGCCCAACTAGATGGCAGTGTCACGTGGTACCTGTTACTTTTCTCAGCACTGGCCAGGATGCATGGACTCACTATCGTTTATTATTTCTGGATGAGGATTTAAACAAATTCTTTTACAGATAATGCTGATGTGGATTTTCATTCACAGGTATGAATCCTGACAATGATCAGTTTTTATTAAAAATAACTATCCAGTGTAAAATGTCTCAAAATGGATATAAAGTGTTCTTAGATTTAAATGCGGATGAATGGAGGATTTGGTTTTCAAGCGTCAAGCGCCCCCTGCAGGAATTAAACTTTGTGTCTCACAAGAAACGGTCAGTGGCTGACAGCATGCAATTTCAGTCTGTAGCTCTTTAACCAACACAAAACTTCTGTATGAATTTTGAAAATATGAAATATATCAAATTAATCATATGTGGAGTCAGTGAAGATGTTAAAGGCATCCATAGAAATGATCAGTTGTTTTTCATGCTGAGGAAACATTTCAGATGAGCAGGTAAGAATTGATGGTTTTTGGTGTGGAAAGTGGAGGTGTGTGGATACAAAAACGTAGGAGAGTGGATACAGTGACACTCGGAACGGAGAGGTGTGGCGACCTTGGTGTGCGCACATGTTAAGTCTCCTGTGTGTTGTGGTTGTACAGAGACGGTTCCACCTCTAAAAAACTAAATTGTGCCCAAGACAAAAAATTATTGTGAGTGGGGTGTCCAATGGGGTGGCCAGGCTTCGGTCCATGGTGGCCACGGCCACCCCAGGCCACCCCCTAGCTCTGTCCACTAGTCATCCAACAACAAACTAGTAAGTTTAATATTTTTAGCTGTGTGATGAATTAAAGATGCCACTTTTTGTATTGTGTAAGCGTGCTGACAATATGCGGCGCGTTGTGTGTAGTTACTATCAGCGAGTAAAGTTGCGTCTTAAAGGACTGCTTCTGTACAAATTCACGCATTCAACAATAAATGTCAATTTTAGTCATGATTGGACTTTAAATTGCCTGCTGCAAGCAATGTTCCCGTTATCATGCATAGTCCAAAGGTTTACTTGTAAGGTGTTGTGGACGGTATTTAGAGTCTGTTGCTGATTCTTTATATTGGGGTGTCTGACAAACAACGAATTGAAGCACTCTGTTTACACTTAAGCACATCACTGAGCTTGGGATGCACATAAGCGGTGTTGGAGTGTCTCTTATTACCTCCTATTTTTGTATGTGTGTGCATGTCTGTGCGTGTGTGTGTCTGCGTGTGTGCACGTGTGTGTGTGTGTGTGTGTGTGTGTGAGTGTGAGTGTGAGTGTGAGTGTGTGAGTGTGTGTGTGTGTGTGTGTGTGTGTGTGTGTGTGTGTGTGTGGGCAGGTATAAGTGGTTTACGAGGACTTTTTTTAGGTTACAAACTGGTAATTACAAGGGTATTATGCTATAAATGTGGTTTATGGGGACATTTGTAGTGTCCCCATAATTCAAATCGCTTAAATCGCTTTTTTTTAATTTATTATTTTTATGTAAAATGCAGAAGGTTAGGTTTAGGGGTAGGGTTAGGGTTAGGGGATAGAATCTATAGTTTGTACAATATAAAAATAATTATGTCTATGGAGAGTCCTCATAATGATAGCTGCACCAACATGTGTGTGTGTGTGTGTGTGTGTGTGTGTGTGTGTGTGTCTGTTTGTGTTTGTGTGTCTGTGTGTGTGTTTATCAGTTTTCTTATTATAGTGCTTCCCTTAGCGTCCACATATCCCCCAGAAATACGTCCACTTAGACGTTTAGACAATTGTTATATGATATGCATTTTTTTATTTTATTTTTTTATTTATTTATTTTGCATCAGTGGTGTTGCATAATAAGAAAACGTGCAAATAATTGTAAAACCAACCGCGATTTCGTTCTCAGACGGCGGCATCCCTACATTTAATATACTTTTGTATTTATCTGTGCATTAATTTGAACTGTTATTATGCATTGTGTAATGAGTTATTGTTATTGCATGCGTTTGTTGTGCAATAACATGCATAGGTGAATTTTACTGGCTCTACTTGATGTTTCCTTCATTGGGTAAAATAGCAAAGACTGTTTTTTTTTATCTCGAAGTGACCATCTGTTGTTTGATATGAAATCCAATCTCTACTCATGCATGCAGCTACAGCAGTACTGTCTACATACACACATGCTTCCATGTTGTGCAAATGCATGGCCATATTTACGCATAGTGGGATGTTTGTTTCATTTCACTTATCACGCGCTATTCCGATTCATCATGAATGCAAAATAAAAATAGAGGCAATTATCGAATACCTCCTCTCGAGGGCTGTCCGTGTCGTCTTCGAAAACAGTGGTAGTGCTGCTCTCACTGGCTGTCGCAGCGGATGCTGGAGGGGACATGGCTGCAACAATGACGGGGTGTGGATCACCTCAAATTATTCCCAGACAATTCAACGTCGAGTAACGAATGAAAAACGCCAACCAATGCAATCAGCGTTTTCACATCAGTTGCATCGGTCCATTCCGTCATGCATTTTGAAATTGAACTTCATCGCTTAATCCTGTTTGCGGCAACACCTGCTGTTTGATTAAGCAGTTTGTGCGGCATATGCACACTAATGCATCTCTCAAATGACTATTAAAGATTAACACTATTTAGATAGGGTCTAACTATAATAACATAAAACGCATGCATTGAAAACCTTTCCGATATGTCTTCAAGTCGCGTGCATTCAAATTCACAAAGCCTTTGATTAGCCGCCATAACTCCTTAACGTGCTTTTGACGCCATAAATATATAGCAACACGGTATATTTCAGTGAAATTGTGTCCTTTGGCGCGGGTTTACAGTTCCAGATTGGAAATGCTAAGAGACGTATATTTTCGTTCCCGGAGGGGATGGTTGAGGGTGGGGATGCTGCGGTCCATGATGATGCTCTATGATCTTCCGACAGCAGATGTCGACAATTGAACACATTTAATTACTTGCACGCTTCTGGTGCAATTCACTAATTTAATCAAAGAAATCTATGTTAATAGTGATTTAAGTTATCTAAATAATAGTAGACATTATTAGACATTAATAGTAGAATATTGCTTTAAATTTTCAACTATAAATTAGCCTATTATTAGCAATTTATTAACAATAAGTTTAGAGTTTTTTTTATTTTTTTTATAAAGAATATATAATGAAAAGTGTACCGGCTAACAGTGATTTTTTTATTATTTTTTTTTTTATTATTGTATTGATAGTTTAACAAAACTTACAGATGGTGATTTGCTGGTGATTCAGCACCGCGGACAGCGACACATTGTAGCAGCTGGATTGCTTTTAATGACTCTAAACACTTTCTAAATGTCATTTTAGTACTAAAGGAGTTGAAGTTAACATGCTTGTTGAAGTTTTGTGGTTTTCGTAAGATTGTGTAGCCTAGTGGTTGAAGATCTGGGTTGGTAACTGAGGTTCTAGGTTTGAAACTTGCACCATCAGCACTGGGTTCTTGATCAAGGAACTTGACCTTAAAGTAATATTTTCATTTACATTTAGTCATTTAGCAGATGCTTTTAACCAAAGCAACTTATGAGGAACATAGCAAACAATTTGAACAAAGTTCAACAACATCTACAGTGTTGTAATACCAAGCTCTCAAGGTGGCTGAAGTGGTATAGGTGATAGCGCAGAAAAAAGAGTCAGTTCTGTGCTATCAACTATACTGCTCAATATACTACTAAACTGCTAGTTCAGTAGTAAGTGCAGTTAGTGTGGATTGGTTAAGTGCTCGCGGAACAGACATGTTTTCAGCTGGTTCTTGAATGTTGAGATGGTATCAGCAGATCATGTGAAGGTTGGAAGCTCAATCCACCACAGTGGAACAGAGAAAGTGAAAGATTGTGAAATAGACTTTGAGCCTCTTTGTGATGGGACCACCAGGCGCCACTCGTTCATAGACTGCAGAGGCCGAGTTGGAGCATAGACCTGGAGAAGTGAATTGAAGTAAGAGGGTGCTGTTCCACTGGCTGTCCTGAAGGCCAGAGTTAAAGCCTTGAATTTGATGCGGGCAGCTACAGGTAGCCCACATAGTGTTATTCCAATATTCCAGGTTCAGTACAAGTTAAGCTCAATCAACAGCATTTGTGTCATAATGTAGATTACCACAAAAAAAAAAAAAAAAAATAAATAAATAAATAAATATATATATATATATATATATATATATATATATATATATATATATATATATATATATATATATAATGCACATTTATGTAGCTAACGAAAATCCCTGAAAATAACATTTGTTTTGAGACAAAATACTTATTTATCATTTTCAGTTTTGTTTAAGAACATTAAATCAAAAGTTTTTTAATAACTATCCAATAAATGAAAGGATAGTTTTTGCGGGAAAAAGCCCCCCTGTTGCAGGTGCTAAAGCTCCTATAAAACACATTGTTTTTCTGAAGTGGGGCGAATAGATTTGTTCTGAAGAATGTTTGAAGTGGGCTCACATTGACTGATCCAATCACAATGGCGATTCATTTGTTTACATAATACTTGAGATGTTATAAAATGGCAAATGTGATTAAAAATGAACAGGAAATCATGCACCTTTTCTGAAGTAGTTAATTTGAGTAAGCACATCTTAATTTGTTACTCAAAAAAGCTTCGTGTTGTCTCAAAATTTTGAACTAACTTGTGTAACAAGTGTGTGGGCCTTCTACCCCAAGTGTGTGGTCCTTCTATCCCAAGTGTGTGGGCCTTCTACCCCAAGTGTGTGGGCCTTTTACCCGAAGTGTGTGGGCCTTCTACCCCAAGTGTGTGGGCCTTCTACACCAAGTGTGTGGGCCTTCTACCCCAAGTGTGTGGTCCTTCTATCCCAAGTGTGTGGGCCTTCTACCCCAAGTGTGTGGGCCTTCTACCCCAAGTGTGTGGTCCTTCTATCCCAAGTGTGTGGGCCTTCTACCCCAAGTGTGTGGGCCTTTAACCCCAAGTGTGTGGGCCTTCTACCCCAAGTGTGTGGGCCTTCTACCCCAAGTGTGTGGGCCTTTTACCCCAAGTGTGTGGACCTTTTACCCCAAGTGTGTGGGCCTTTTACCCCAAGTGTGTGGGCCTTTTAGTGTGTGGGCCTTTTACCCCAAGTGTGTGGGCATTTTACCCCAAGTGTGTGGACCTTTTGCCCTAAGTGTGTGGGCCTTTTACCCCAAGTGTATGGGCCTTTTAGTGTGTGGGCCTTTTACTCCAAGTGTGTGGGCCTTTTACACCAAGCGTGTGGGCCTTTTACCCCAAGTATGTGGGCCTTTTACCTCAAGTGTGTGGGCCTTTTTCCCCAAGTGTGTGGGCCTTTTACCCCAAGTGTGTGGGCCTTCTACTCCAAATGTGTGGGCCTTCTACCCCAAGTGTGGGCCTTTTCCCCAAGTGTGTGGGCCTTTTACCCCAAGTGTGTGGGCCTTCTACCCCAAGTGTGTGGGCCTTTTACCCCAAGTGTGTGGGCCTTTTACCCCAAGTGTGTGGGCCTTTTACCCCAAGTGTGTGGGCCTTTTACCCCAAGTGTGTGGGCCTTTTACCCCAAGTGTGTGGACCTTTTACCCCAAGTGTGTGGGACTTTAACCCCAAGTGTGTGGACCTTTTACCCCAAGTGTGTGGGCCTTTTACCCCAAGTGTGTGGGCCTTTTAGTGTGTGGGCCTTTTACCCCAAGTGTGTGGGCCTTTTAGTGTTTGGGCCTTTTACTCCAAGTGTGTGGGCCTTTTACCCCAAGTGTGTGGGCCTTTTACCCCAAGTATGTGGGCCTTTTACCTCAAGTGTGTGGACCTTTTACCCCAAGTGTGTGGACCTTTTTCCCCAAGTGTGTGGGCCTTCTATCCCAAGTGTGTGGGCCTTCTACCCCAAGTGTGTGGGCCTTCTACCCCAAGTGTGTGGGCCTTTTACTGTGTGGGCCTTTTACCTCAAGTGTGTGGGCCTTTTACTCCAAATGTGTGGACCTTTTACCCCAAGTGTATGGTTCTTTTACCCAAAGTGTGTGGGCCTTCTACCCCAAGAGTGTGGACCTTTTACACCAAGTGTGTGGGCCTTCTACCCCAAGTGTGTGGGCCTTTTATCCCAAGTGTGTGGAGTAAAAGGCTCACTTGCCACTTTTTTAAAAATGGAATTTGAATCAAAGCAACCTTCCATTATTATTTATTTTCACGCAAATGAAAATAAATATTTAATAAAAAGAAATCAATTATTAAAAATGTACTGTATATATTGATACATTTCACAAAAAAAAAAAAAAAGCTAATAACCTAACCCTTACCCCAAGTATGTGGGCCTTTTACCCCAAGTGTGTGGGCCTTTTACCTCAAGTGTGTGGGCCTTTTAACCCAAGTGTGTGGGCCTTTTAGTGGGTGGGCCTTTTACCCCAAGTGTGTGGGCCTTTTATCCCAAGTGTGTGGGCCTTCTACCCCAAGTGTGTGGGCCTTCTACCCCAAGTGTGTGGACCTTTTACTGTGTGGGCCTTTTACCCCAAGTGTGTGGGCCTTTTACTTTGTGGGCCTTTTACCCCAAGTGTGTGGGCCTTTTACCTTGTGGGCCTTTTACCCCAAGTGTGTGGGCCTTTTACCCCAAGTGTGTGGGCATTTTACCCCAAGTGTGTGGGCCTTCTACCCCAAGTGTGTGGGCCTTTTACCCCAAGTGTGTGCCACTTGCCACCTTTTTAAAAACAGAATTTGAATCAAAAACAACCTTCCGTTATTATTTATTTTCACGCAAATGATGTTGCTCCATCAATATTCAATAAAAATAAATCAATTATTAAAAATGTACTGTATATATTGATACATTTTGTGACCCCCCCCCCCCCCCCAAAAAAAGAAAGCTAATAACCCTAACCCTTACCCCAAGTGTGTGGGCCTTTTAACTCAAGTGTGTGGGCCTTTTAGTGTGTGGGCCTTTTACCCCAAGTCTGTGGGCTTTTAACCCCAAGTGTGTGGACCTTTTAGTGTGTGGGCATTTTACTCCAAGAGTGTGGGCCTTTTTCACCAAGTGTGTGGGCCTTCTACCCCAAGTGTGTGGGCCTTTTACCCCAAGTCTGTGGGCCTTTTACTGTGTGGGCCTTTTACCCCAAGTGTGTGGACCTTTTACCCCAAGTGTGTGGGCCTTTTACCCCAAGTGTGTGGACCTTTTACTGTGTGGGCATTTTACTCCAAGAGTGTGGGCCTTTTTCCCCAAGTGTGTGGGCCTTCTACCCCAAGTGTGTGGGCCTTTTATCCCAAGTGTGTGGGCCTTCTACCCCAAGTGTGTGGGCCTTTTATCCCAAGTGTGTGGGCCTTCTACCCCAAGTGTGTGGGCCTTTTATCCCAAGTAGGTGGGCCTTTTACTGTGTGGGCCTTTTACGCCAAGTGTGTGGACCTTTTAGTGTGTGGGCCTTTTACTCCAAGAGTGTGGGCCTTTCTCCCCAAGTATGTGGGCCTTCTACACCAAGTGTGTGGGCCTTTTATCCCAAGTGTGTGGGCCTTCTACCCCAAGTGTGTGGGACTTTTTCACTAAGTGTGTGGGCCTTCTACCCCAAGTGTGTGGGCCTTTTACCCGAAGTGTGTGGGCCTTCTACCCCAAGTTTGTGGGCCTTCTACACCAACTGTGTGGGCCTTCTACCCCAAGTGTGTGGTCCGTCTATCCCAAGTGTGTGGGCCTTCTACCCCAAGTGTGTGGGCCTTCTACCCAAGTGTGTGGGCCTTTTACCCGAAGTGTGTGGGCCTTCTACGCCAAGTGTGTGGGCCTTCTACCACAAGTGTGTGGGCCTTTTACCCCAAGTGTGTGGGCCTTTTACCCCAAGTGTGTGGACCTTTTACTCCAAGTGTGTGAGCCTTTTACCCCAAGTGTGTGGGCCTTTTAGTGTGTGGGCCTTTTACCCCAAGTGTGTGGACCTTTTACTCCAAGTGTGTGAGCCTTTTACCCCAAGAGTGTGGGCCTTTTAGTGTGTGGGCCTTTTACCCCAAGTGTGTGGGGCGCGTAGACCTTTTACCCCAAGTGTGTGGGCCTTTAACCCCAAGTGTGTGGACCTTTTACCCCAAGTGTGTGGGCCTTTCACCCCAAGTGTGTGGGCCTTTTAGTGTGTGGGCCTTTTACCCCAAGTGTGTGGGCATTTTACCCCAAGTGTGTGGACCTTTTGCCCTAAGTGTGTGGGCCTTTTACCCCAAGTGTGTGGGCCTTTTAGTGTGTGGGCCTTTTACTCCATGTGTGTGGGCCTTTTACACCAAGTGTGTGGGCCTTTTACCCCAAGTATGTGGGCCTTTTACCTCAAGTGTGTGGGCCTTTTTCCCCAAGTGTGTGGGCCTTTTACCCCAAGTGTGTGGGCCTTCTATCCCAAGTGTGTGGGCCTTCTACCCCAAGTGTGTGGGCCTCTTACCCCAAGTGTGTGGACCTTTTACCCCAAGTGTGTGGGACTTTAACCCCAAGTGTGTGGGCCTTTTACCCCAAGTGTGTGGGCCTTTTACCCCAAGTGTGTGGACCTTTTACCCCAAGTGTGTGGGACTTTAACCCCAAGTGTGTGGACCTTTTACCCCAAGTGTGTGGGCCTTTTACCCCAAGGGTGTGGACCTTTTAGTGTGTGGGCACCCTTCTACCCCAAGTGTGTGGGCCTTTTACCCCAAGTGTGTGGGCCTTCTACCCCAAGTGTGTGGGCCTTCTACCCCAAGTGTGTGGGCCTTTTACCCCAAGTGTGTGGGCCTTTTACCCCAAGTGTGTGGACCTTTTACTCCAAGTGTGTGAGCCTTTTACCCCAAGTGTGTGGGCCTTTTAGTGTGTGGGCCTTTTACCCCAAGTGTGTGGACCTTTTACTCCAAGTGTGTGAGCCTTTTACCCCAAGTGTGTGGGCCTTTTAGTGTGTGGGCCTTTTACCCCAAGTGTGTGGGCATTTTAACCCAAGTGTGTGGACCTTTTGCCCTAAGTGTGTGGGCCTTTTACCCCAAGTGTGTGGGCCTTTTAGTGTGTGGGCCTTTTACTCCATGTGTGTGGGCCTTTAACACCAAGTGTGTGGGCCTTTTACCCCAAGTATGTGGGCCTTTTACCTCAAGTGTGTGGGCCTTTTTCCCCAAGTGTGTGGGCCTTTTACCCCAAGTGTGTGGGCCTTCAATCCCAAGTGTGTGGGCCTTCTACCCCAAGTGTGTGGGACTTTAACCCCAAGTGTGTGGACCTTTTACCCCAAGTGTGTGGGACTTTAACCCCAAGTGTGTGGGCCTTTTCCCCCAAGTGTGTGGGCCTTTTACCCCAAGTGTGTGGACCTTTTACCCCAAGTGTGTGGGACTTTAACCCCAAGTGTGTGGACCTTTTACCCCAAGTGTGTGGGCCTTTTACCCCAAGTGTGTGGACCTTTTAGTGTGTGGGCCTTTTACCCCAAGTGTGTGGGCCTTTTAGTGTTTGGGCCTTTTACTCCAAGTGTGTGGGCCTTTTACCCCAAGTGTGTGGGCCTTTTACCCCAAGTATGTGGGCCTTCTACCCCAAGTGTGTGGGCCTTTAACCCCAAGTGTGTGGGCCTTCTACGCCAAGTGTGTGGGCCTTCTACCCCAAGTGTGTTGGCCTTTTACCCCAAGTGTGTGGGCCTTTTAGTGTTTGGGCCTTTTACTCCAAGTGTGTGGGCCTTTAACCCCAAGTGTGTGGGCCTTCTACTCCAAATGTGTGGGCCTTCTACCCCAAGTGTGTGGGCCTTTTACTGTGTGGGCCTTTTACCTCAAGTGTGTGGGCCTTTTACTCCAAATGTGTGGAACTTTTACCCCAAGTGTATGGTTCTTTTACCCAAAGTGTGTGGGCCTTCTACCCCAAGTGTGTGGACCTTTTACACCAAGTGTGTGGGCCTTCTACCCCAAGTGTGTGGGCCTTTTACCCCAAGTGTGTGGGGTAAAAGGCTCACTTGCCACTTTTTTAAAAATGGAATTTGAATCAAAGCAACCTTCCATTATTATTTATTTTCACGCAAATGAAAATAAATATTTAATAAAAAGAAATCAATTATTAAAAATGTACTGTATATATTGATACATTTCACAAAAAAAAAAAAAAGCTAATAACCTAACCCTTACCCCAAGTATGTGGGCCTTTTACCCCAAGTGTGTGGGCCATTTACCTCAAGTGTGTGGGCCTTTTAACCCAAGTGTGTGGGCCTTTTAGTGGGTGGGCCTTTTACCCCAAGTGTGTGGGCCTTTTATCCCAAGTGTGTGGGCCTTCTATCCAAAGTGTGTGGGCCTTCTACCCCAAGTGTGTGGGCCTTTTACTGTGTGGGCCTTTTACCTCAAGTGTGTGGGCCTTTTCCCCCAAGTGTGTGGGCCTTTTTCCCCAAGTGTGTGGGCCTTCTATCCCAAGTGTGTGGGCCTTCTATCCCAAGTGTGTGGGCCTTCTACCCCAAGTGTGTGGGCCATTTACTGTGTGGGCCTTTTACCTCAAGTGTGTGGACCTTTTACTCCAAATGTGTGGAACTTTTACCTCAAGTGTGTGGACCTTTTACTCCAAATGTGTGGGCCTTCTACCCCAAGTGTGTGGGCCTTTTACTGTGTGGGCCTTTTACCTCAAGTGTGTGGGCCTTTTACTCCAAATGTGTGGAACTTTTACCCCAAGTGTATGGTTCTTTTACCCAAAGTGTGTGGGCATTCTACCCCAAGTGTGTGGGCCTTTTACCCCAAGTGTGTGGGGTAAAAGGCTCACTTGCCACTTTTTTTAAAAATGGAATTTGAATCAAAGCAACCTTCCATTATTATTTATTTTCACGCAAATGAAAATAAATATTTAATAAAAAGAAATCAATTATTAAAAATGTACTGTATATATTGATACATTTCACAAAAAAAAAAAAAGCTAATAACCTAACCCTTACCCCAAGTATGTGGGCCTTTTACCCCAAGTGTGTGGGCCTTTTACCTCAAGTGTGTGGGCCTTTTAACCCAAGTGTGTGGGCCTTTTAGTGGGTGGGCCTTTTACCCCAAGTGTGTGGGCCTTTTATCCCAAGTGTGTGGGCCTTCTACCCCAAGTGTGTGGGCCTTCTACCCCAAGTGTGTGGACCTTTTACTGTGTGGGCCTTTTACCCCAAGTGTGTGGGCCTTTTACTTTGTGGGCCTTTTACCCCAAGTGTGTGGGCCTTTTACCTTGTGGGCCTTTTACCCCAAGTGTGTGGGCCTTTTACCCCAAGTGTGTGGGCATTTTACCCCAAGTGTGTGGGCCTTCTACCCCAAGTGTGTGGGCCTTTTACCCCAAGTGTGTGCCACTTGCCACCTTTTTTAAAAACAGAATTTGAATCAAAACAACCTTCCGTTATTATTTATTTTCACGCAAATGATGTTGCTCCATCAATATTCAATAAAAATAAATCAATTATTAAAAATGTACTGTATATATTGATACATTTTGTGACACCACCCCCACCCCACCCCCAAAAAAGCTAATAACCCTAACCCTTACCCCAAGTGTGTGGGCCTTTTAACCCAAGTGTGTGGGCCTTTTAGTGTGTGGACCTTTTACCCCAAGTCTGTGGGCTTTTTAGTGTGTGGGCCTTTTACCACAAGTATGTGGGCCTTTTTCCACAAGTGTTCCAACAAATTATTAAAAATGTACTGTATGTATTGATACATTTTGTGACACCCCCCCCCCCCCCCCCAAAAAAAAGCTAATAACCCTAACCCTTACCCCAAGTGTGTGGGCCTTTTAGTGTGTGGGCCTTTTACCCCAAGTCTGTGGGCTTTTTACCCCAAGGGTGTGGACCTTTTAGTGTGTGGGCATTTTACTCCAAGAGTGTGGGCCTTTTTCACCAAGTGTGTGGGCCTTCTACCCCAAGTGTGTGGGCCTTTTACCCCAAGTCTGTGGGCCTTTTACTGTGTGGGCCTTTTACCCCAAGTGTGTGGACCTTTTACCCCAAGTGTGTGGGCCTTTTACCCCAAGTGTGTGGACCATTAACTGTGTGGGCATTTTACTCCAAGAGTGTGGGCCTTTTTCCCCAAGTGTGTGGGCCTTCTACCCCAAGTGTGTGGGCCTTTTATCCCAAGTGTGTGGGCCTTCTACCCCAAGTGTGTGGGCCTTTTATCCCAAGTGTGTGGGCCTTCTACCCCAAGTGTGTGGGCCTTTTATCCCAAGTAGGTGGGCCTTTTACTGTGTGGGCCTTTTACCCCAAGTGTGTGGACCTTTTAGTGTGTGGGCCTTTTACTCCAAGAGTGTGGGCCTTTTTCCCCAAGTATGTGGGCCTTCTACACCAAGTGTGTGGGCCTTTTATCCCAAGTGTGTGGGCCTTCTACCCCAAGTGTGTGGGACTTTTTCACTAAGTGTGTGGGCCTTCTACCCCAAGTGTGTGGGCCTTCTACCCCAAGTTTGTGGGCCTTCTACACCAACTGTGTGGGCCTTCTACCCCCAGTGTGTGGTCCTTCTATCCCAAGTGTGTGGGCCTTCTACCCCAAGTGTGTGGGCCTTCTACCCAAGTGTGTGGGCCTTTTACCCGAAGTGTGTGGGCCTTCTACGCCAAGTGTGTGGGCCTTCTACCACAAGTGTGTGGGCCTTTTACCCCAAGTGTGTGGGCCTTTTACCCCAAGTGTGTGGACCTTTTACTCCAAGTGTGTGAGCCTTTTACCCCAAGTGTGTGGGCCTTTTAGTGTGTGGGCCTTTTACCCCAAGTGTGTGGACCTTTTACTCCAAGTGTGTGAGCCTTTTACCCCAAGAGTGTGGGCCTTTTAGTGTGTGGGCCTTTTACCCCAAGTGTGTGGGCATTTTACCCCAAGTGTGTGGACCTTTTGCCCTAAGTGTGTGGGCCTTTTACCCCAAGTGTGTGGGCCTTTTAGTGTGTGGGCCTTTTACTCCATGTGTGTGGGCCTTTTACACCAAGTGTGTGGGTCTTTTACCCCAAGTATGTGGGCCTTTTACCTCAAGTGTGTGGGCCTTTTTCCCCAAGTGTGTGGGCCTTTTACCCCAAGTGTGTGGGCCTTCTATCCCAAGTGTGTGGGCCTTCTACCCCAAGTGTGTGGGCCTCTTACCCCAAGTGTGTGGACCTTTTACCCCAAGTGTGTGGGACTTTAACCCCAAGTGTGTGGGCCTTTTACCCCAAGTGTGTGGGCCTTTTACCCCAAGTGTGTGGACCTTTTACTCCAAGTGTGTGAGCCTTTTACCCCAAGTGTGTGGGCCTTTTAGTGTGTGGGCCTTTTACCCCAAGTGTGTGGACCTTTTACTCCAAGTGTTTGAGCCTTTTACCCCAAGAGTGTGGGCCTTTTAGTGTGTGGGCCTTTTACCCCAAGTGTGTGGGCATTTTACCCCAAGTGTGTGGACCTTTTGCCCTAAGTGTGTGGGCCTTTTACCCCAAGTGTGTGGGCCTTTTAGTGTGTGGGCCTTTTACTCCATGTGTGTGGGCCTTTTACACCAAGTGTGTGGGCCTTCTACCCCAAGTATGTGGGCCTTCTACCCCAAGTGTGTGGGCCTTTAACCCCAAGTGTGTGGGCCTTCTACGCCAAGTGTGTGGGCCTTCTACCCCAAGTGTGTTGGCCTTTTACCCCAAGTGTGTGGGCCTTTTAGTGTTTGGGCCTTTTACTCCAAGTGTGTGGGCCTTTAACCCCAAGTGTGTGGGCCTTCTACTCCAAATGTGTGGGCCTTCTACCCCAAGTGTGTGGGCCTTTTACTGTGTGGGCCTTTTACCTCAAGTGTGTGGGCCTTTTACTCCAAATGTGTGGAACTTTTACCCCAAGTGTATGGTTCTTTTACCCAAAGTGTGTGGGCCTTCTACCCCAAGTGTGTGGACCTTTTACACCAAGTGTGTGGGCCTTCTACCCCAAGTGTGTGGGCCTTTTACCCCAAGTGTGTGGGGTAAAAGGCTCACTTGCCACTTTTTTTAAAAATGGAATTTGAATCAAAGCAACCTTCCATTATTATTTATTTTCACGCAAATGAAAATAAATATTTAATAAAAAGAAATCAATTATTAAAAATGTACTGTATATATTGATACATTTCCCAAAAAAAAAAAAAGCTAATAACCTAACCCTTACCCCAAGTATGTGGGCCTTTTACCCCAAGTGTGTGGGCCATTTACCTCAAGTGTGTGGGCCTTTTAACCCAAGTGTGTGGGCCTTTTAGTGGGTGGGCCTTTTACCCCAAGTGTGTGGGCCTTTTATCCCAAGTGTGTGGGCCTTCTACCCCAAGTGTGTGGGCCTTCTACCCCAAGTGTGTGGACCTTTTACTGTGTGGGCCTTTTACCCCAAGTGTGTGGGCCTTTTACTTTGTGGGCCTTTTACCCCAAGTGTGTGGGCCTTTTACCTTGTGGGCCTTTTACCCCAAGTGTGTGGGCCTTTTACCCCAAGTGTGTGCCACTTGCCACCTTTTTTAAAAACAGAATTTGAATCAAAACAACCTTCCGTTATTATTTATTTTCACGCAAATGATGTTGCTCCATCAATATTCAATAAAAATAAATCAATTATTAAAAATGTACTGTATATATTGATACATTTTGTGACACCCCCCCCCAACCCACCCCCAAAAAAGCTAATAACCCTAACCCTTACCTGAAGTGTTTGGGCCTTTTAAACCAAGTGTGTGGGCCTTTTAGTGTGTGGGCCTTTTACCCCAAGTCTGTGGGCTTTTTAGTGCGTGGGCCTTTTACCACAAGTATGTGGGCCTTTTTCCACAAGTGTTCCAACAAATTATTAAAAATGTACTGTATGTATTGATACATTTTGTGACACACCCCCCCCCCCCTCCCAAAAAAAAGCTAATAACCCTAACCCTTACCCCAAGTGTGTGGGCATTTTAGTGTGTGGGCCTTTTACCCCAAGTCTGTGGGCTTTTTACCCCAAGGGTGTGGACCTTTTAGTGTGTGGGCCTTTTACTCCAAGAGTGTGGGCCTTTTTCCCCAAGTGTGTGGGCCTTCTACCCCAAGTGTGTGGGCCTTTTACCCCAAGTCTGTGGGCCTTTTACTGTGTGGGCCTTTTACCCCAAGTGTGTGGACCTTTTACCCCAAGTGTGTGGGCCTTTTACCCCAAATGTGTGGACCTTTTACTGTGTGGGCATTTTACTCCAAGAGTGTGGGCCTTTTTCCCCAAGTGTGTGGGCCTTCTACCCCAAGTGTGTGGGCCTTTTATCCCAAGTGTGTGGGCCTTCTACCCCAAGTGTGTGGGCCTTTTATCCCAAGTGTGTGGGCCTTCTACCCCAAGTGTGTGGGCCTTTTATCCCAAGTATGTGGGCCTTTTACTGTGTGGGCCTTTTACCCCAAGTGTGTGGACCTTTTAGTGTGTGGGCCTTTTTCCCCAAGTATGTGGGCCTTTTACACCAAGTGTGTGGGCCTTCTACCCCAAGTGTGTGGGCCTTCTACCCCAAGTGTGTGGGACTTTTTCACTAAGTGTGTGGGCCTTCTACCCCAAGTGTGTGGGCCTTTTACCCAAAGTGTGTGGGCCTTCTACCCCAAGTTTGTGGGCCTTCTACACCAAGTGTGTGGGCCTTCTACCCCAAGTGTGTGGTCCTTCTATCCCAAGTGTGTGGGCCTTCTACCCCAAGTGTGTGGGCCTTCTACCCCAAGTGTGTGGGCCTTTTACCCGAAGTGTGTGGGCCTTCTACGCCAAGTGTGTGGGCCTTCTACCCCAAGTGTGTGGGCCTTTTACCCCAAGTGTGTGGGCCTTTTACCCCAAGTGTGTGGACCTTTTACTCCAAGTGTGTGAGCCTTTTACCCCAAGTGTGTGGGCCTTTTAGTGTGTGGGCCTTTTACCCCAAGTGTGTGGGCATTTTACCCCAAGTGTGTGGACCTTTTGCCCTAAGTGTGTGGGCCTTTTACCCCAAGTGTATGGGCCTTTTAGTGTGTGGGCCTTTTACTCCAAGTGTGTGGGCCTTTTACACCAAGCGTGTGGGCCTTTTACCCCAAGTATGTGGGCCTTTTACCTCAAGTGTGTGGGCCTTTTTCCCCAAGTGTGTGGGCCTTTTACCCCAAGTGTGTGGGCCTTCTACTCCAAATGTGTAGGCCTTCTACCCCAAGTGTGTGGGCCTTTTTCCCCAAGTGTGTGGGCCTTCTACCCCAAGTGTGTGGGCCTTTTACCCCAAGTGTGTGGGCCTTTTACCCCAAGTGTGTGGGCCTTTTACTCCAAGTGTGTGGGCCTTTTACCCCACGTGTGTAGACCTTTTACCCCAAGTGTGTGGGACTTTAACCCCAAGTGTGTGGACCTTTTACCCCAAGTGTGTGGGCCTTTTACCCCAAGTGTGTGGGCCTTTTAGTGTGTGGGCCTTTTACCCCAAGTGTGTGGGCCTTTTAGTGTGTGGGCCTTTTACTCCAAGTGTGTGGGCCTTTTACCCCAAGTGTGTGGGCCTTTTACCCCAAGTATGTGGGCCTTTTACCTCAAGTATGTGGACCTTTTACCCCAAGTGTGTGGGCCTTTTTCCCCAAGTGTGTGGGCCTTCTATCCCAAGTGTGTGGGCCTTCTACCCCAAGTGTGTGGGCCTTCTACCCTAAGTGTGTGGGCCTTTTACTGTGTGGGCCTTTTACCTCAAGTGTGTGGGCCTTTTACTCCAAATGTGTGGACCTTTTACCCCAAGTGTATGGTTCTTTTACCCAAAGTGTGTGGGCCTTCTACCCCAAGAGTGTGGACCTTTTACACCAAGTGTGTGGGCCTTCTACCCCAAGTGTGTGGGCCTTTTATCCCAAGTGTGTGGAGTAAAAGGCTCACTTGCCACTTTTTAAAAATGGAATTTGAATCAAAGCAACCTTCCATTATTATTTATTTTCACGCAAATGAAAATAAATATTTAATAAAAAGAAATCAATTATTAAAAATGTACTGTATATATTGATACATTTCACAAAAAAAAAAAAAAAGCTAATAACCCTAACCCTTACCCCAAGTATGTGGGCCTTTTACCCCAAGTGTGTGGGCCTTTTACCTCAAGTGTGTGGGCCTTTTAACCCAAGTGTGTGGGCCTTTTAGTGTGTGGGCCTTTTACCCCAAGTGTGTGGGCCTTTTATCCCAAGTGTGTGTGCCTTCTACCCCAAGTGTGTGGGCCTTCTACCCCAAGTGTGTGGGCCTTTTACTGTGTGGGCCTTTTACCCCAAGTGTGTGGGCCTTTTAGTTTGTGGGCCTTTTACCCCAAGTGTGTGGGCCTTTTACCTTGTGGGCCTTTTTCCCCAAGTGTGTGGGCCTTTTACCCCAAGTGTGTGGGCCTTCTACCCCAAGTGTGTGGGCCTTCTACCCCAAGTGTGTGGGCCTTTTACCCCAAGTGTGTGCCACTTGCCACCTTTTTTAAAAACAGAATTTGAATCAAAACAACCTTCCGTTATTATTTATTTTCGTGCAAATGATGTTGCTCCATCAATATTCAATAAAAATATATCAATTATTAAAAATGTACTGTATATATTGATACATTTTGTGACCCCCCCCCCCCCCAAAAAAAGAAAGCTAATAACCCTAACCCTTACCCCAAGTGTGTGGGCCTTTTAACTCAAGTGTGTGGGCCTTTTAGTGTGTGGGCCTTTTACCCCAAGTCTGTGGGCTTTTAACCCCAAGTGTGTGGACCTTTTAGTGTGTGGGCCTTTTACTCCAAGAGTGTGGGCCTTTTTCCCCAAGTGTGTGGGCCTTTTGTCCCAAGTGTGTGGGCCTTCTACCCCAAGTATGTGGGCCTTTTACTGTGTGGGCCTTTTACCCCAAGTGTGTGGACCTTTTACCCCAAGTGTGTGGGCCTTTTACCCCAAGTATGTGGGCCTTTTTCCCCAAGTGTGTGGGCCTTTTTCCCCAAGGGTGTGGGCCTTTTTCCCCAAGTGTGTGGGCCATTTACCCCAAGTGTGTGGGCCTTTTACCCCAAGTGTGTGGGGTAGAAGTCTCACTTGCCACCTTTTTAAAAAACGGAATTTGCATCAAAAGAACCTTCCATTATTATTTATTTTCACGCAAATTATGTTGCTCCATCAATATTCAATAAAAATAAATCAATTATTAAAAATGTACTGTATATATTGATACATTTTGTGACCAGAAAAAAAGCTAATTTCCCTTAAGGTGTGCCTTTAGCCCTGTTGTTCCCTAACATGCATATATATATATATATATATATATATATATATATATATATATATATATATATATATATATATATATATATATATACATATATCTTTTGGTTATTCTTTAGAAACTGCCAGTATCTTAACGTTCACTCTTTGGCCCCATTGACTTCCACTGTAAGTGTCTCACTGTAATCCAGATTTTAGCTTTTTTTTAAAGACACGGAGGGGTGAGTCGAAATATATTTTTGTGATAATCAACATTACGGTACACATGCTTTCATTTGAGCTTAACTTGTATTGTACCCAGAATATTGCTTTAAGTCACTCACACAGTGCAGTTCAGTAGCCTAATCGCCTGGATGAAGAAACTGTTTCTCAGTCTTGTAGTCCAGGCTCGGATGCTCCTGAGCCTTCTTCATAGATGGTAATGAGCAGAACAGTCCAGTGGAGGGATGAGAGCTGTCCTTCACAAAGTTTGTTGATTGTTGATTGAAAACTTGATTGTTCTGGTGCCTGGTGACACAGTCAAGGGTGAGCAGCGTGAACAGTAGTGGACTGAGAACACAGCCTTACATGGCCTGAGATCTGTTTGTCAGAAAGTCCAGGATCCAGTTGTGGTGTTAAGTCCAAATGTGGAGAGTTTGCTGGTGAGTGTCTGTGGGATGATGGTGTTGACTGCTGAACTGTCAAAGTCAATGAACAGCATTTTGACATAGGTGTCTTTGATCTCCAGTTGTGAGAGTGCCAGGTGGGTGACATATGATATTACATCTGCAGTGGAGCGGTTCGTCTGTAGGCAAACTGTAAGGGGTCCAGAGTTGGTGGGATGACAACCTTGATGCAAGTCATGACCAGCCGCTCGAAGCACTTCATGACAATGGGCATGAGTGCAACGGTGCGGTAGTCATTGAGGCAGGTTACTGATGACTTTTTGGGGACAGGGATGATGGTGGAAGTTTTAATTTTAATTGTGTTATGTGTTAAAGTACTCGATTAAAAAAATTACTTGAAAAGCCCTACGCTAGTGGCTTGTTTAAGTGACGACTGTCACTTAATCGCTGAACACAACAAGCACTTAACAGAAAATTCAAAAGTTAAAATCCAGGTCAGTGAGATTACACCAGTTGCACCTCTAGTCTGCCATCAAAACGACTGAACAGGCATTGCTTGTCAGTAGTTATTTGTGTAATTTACACAATGTCCACCAGATGGCGCTACTGTCTTTCCTTTTTTTCACAATGTCTGCATCATTACACTTTTGGTAGGGTACAACGGGGTTAAAGGCACACCTCAAGATGTATATGCATTTTTACTGAATATTGATGGGGCAACAAATTAATCTCTATTGTTATTAGATCAGTCAATGTGAGCTCACATTTTTCAGAACAAATCTATTCGCCCCGTGCACTAGAGAAAAAACAATGTGTTTTATGGGGAGCCTTGATGGTAATGTCTGACATTAGATATAATTTATCAATCATATGTTATTATGACCATTACAGAAAATTACCTCAAATTTGGACCCCATGTATGGTATAGGTGGATTTTTAATCAGTATGCTATTTGTGACAGCTAAAAAAAAAAAAAAAAAAAAAATAGATACAGTGTTGCAGTATTGAGAATTTGTGACACTTTGTCCCAACCGTTTGTGGAACATGTTGATATCCTGAACTCGATCTGTGGTTACTTTGTTAGGACACCTGTGTGAACTTGAGGTGAACTGACTTAAACATCTAATAAAAATCACCAACACACCAGATGATTAAAGGTCAAGTGAGCAAAAATGGCTAAGAAAAGTGAAGCCAGTTCTGAGATAAGCTCTTTGTTTGCAGATGAGTTGTTTTGATATTGTGTTTTCTAATGAAGTTTCAATCATGCGTGTTTAAGCGTGGCTTAAGTGTCCAAACACTTTTAGTGGTCACTGTTGCATGTATTTTTGAAAACACCACTATGGGCAACTGCCCCTCAAAGTCCAGATTTTAAGCGATGTCTAAGAACGCTGATGCACACTCAAATGTTCATTGTCCAGGATTACTTGAACGCCTCACACTTCAGGGCTTTAATTGGAATACTGACATGGTTAACTGCTTGTTGACTGCAGGGCTTGGCTCTGTATGTTTGGCTCAACACTATAGAATTATGAAATGTTTCTCTATTACCAGGGAGTGTTTTGAGATTGGATAGCTTGAGATCATATAAGAGTGAGAAACCTTGTTCCAAAACTACAGGAAAAATAAAAATACAGCAATAGTCAAGAAATGAATTTCATGAAAACATGTCAAGGATACATTTCACCCACTAGCCCATATATACTCATATATGGCATAAAGATCATTTTTACATTATTATTATTATTTTTTTTTCAACAGAACCTGTTCCTTAAAAATAAATAAATACATAAAATACCAGAACTGAATTATTTTCTTGACGTTTGGTTCCATTAACAGTTTTCGAATGTGCATTTTTCTGCTGATGCGAACAGAACACCTAAAAAACTCAGTCAGTGTTTCCTGCTTCACAACTAAGTGCCAGAACTGCCCTGCTGCTGAATCTACAGCTTGAAACCAGTGTGACCAGTGTAATCTGATTCCTGAACGAATCACTTATATGAACTGGTTCATTTGAATCTACTGCACAAAATAAACAGTGTGACCAGTGTAGTCTGATTCTTGAACGATTCACTTATATGAACTGGTTCTTTTGAATCTACTGCACAAAATAAACAGTGTGACCAGTGTAGTCTGATTCCTGAACGAATCACTTATATGAACCGGTTCTTTTGAATCTTCTGCACAAAATAAACAGTGTGACTAGTGTAAACTGATTCCTGAACGAATCACTTATATTAACCGGTTCTTTTGAATCTACTGCACAAAATAAACAGTGTGACTAGTGTAATCTGATTATTGAAACAAATCACTTATATTAACCGGTTCTTTTGAATCTACTGCACAAAATAAACAGTGTGACTAGTGTAAACTGATTCCTGAACGAATCACTTATATGAACCGGTTGTTTTGAATCTTCTGCACAAAATAAACAGTGTGACTAGTGTAAACTGATTCCTGAACGAATCATTTATATGAACTGGTTCTTTTGAATCTACTGCACAAAATAAACAGTGTGACTAGTGTAATCTGAGTCCTGAACGATTCGCTTATATGAACTGGTTCTTTTGAATCTTCTGCACAAAATAAACAGTGTGACTAGTGCAATCTGATTCCTGAACGAATCATTTATTTGAACCGGTTCTTTTGAATCTACTGCACAAAATAAACAGTGTGCCCAGTGTAATCTGATTCCTGAACGAATCACTTATATGAACTGGTTCTTTTGAATCTACTGCACAAAATAAACAGTGTGACCAGTGTAGTCTGATTCCTGAACGATTCACTTATATGAACTGGTTCTTTTGAATCTTCTGCACAAAATAAACAGTGTGACCAGTGTAATCTGATTCCTGAACGAATCACTTATATGAACCGGTTCTTTTGAATCTTCTGCACAAAATAAACAGTGTGACCAGTGTAGTCTGATTCTTGAACGATTCGCTTATATGAACCGGTTGTTTTGAATCTACTGCACAAAATATACAGTGTGACCAGTGTAGTCTGATTCCTGAACGAATCGCTTATATGAACCGGTTCTTTTGAATCTACTGCACAAAATATACAGTGTGACCAGTGTAGTCTGATTCCTGAACGAATCGCTTATATGAACCGGTTCTTTTGAATCTACTGTACAAAATAAACAGTGTGACTAATGTAATCTGATTCCTGAACGAATCGCTTATATGAACCGGTTGTTTTGAATCTACTGCACAAAATAAACAGTGTGACCAATGTAGTCTGATTCCTGAACGAATCGCTTATATGAACCGGTTCTTTTGAATCTACTGCACAAAATAAACAGTGTGACCAGTGTAATCTGATTCCTGAACGAATCACTTATATGAACCGGTTCTTTTGAATCTTCTGCACAAAATAAACAGTTTGACCAGTGTAGTCTGATTCTTGAACGATTTACTTATATGAACCGGTTCTTTTGAATCTTCTGCACAAAATAAACAGTGTGACTAGTGTAGTCTGATTCTTGAACGATTCACTTATATGAACCGGTTCTTTTGAATCTACTGCACAAAATAAACAGTGTGACTAGTGTAGTCTGATTCCTGAACGAATCACTTATATGAACTGGTTCTTTTGAATCTACAGCACAAAATAAACAGTGTGACTAGTGTAGTCTGATTCCTGAACAAATGACTCTTATGAACTGGTTCTTTTGAATCTGCAGCATGACCAGAGTTGTCTGATTACCGGAAAAATGGTTCTTTTGAATTTACACTGCAAAACGTACAGCTCTACCTCCCTTAATAAAGAAGCAGATTACTTCTGAACTGCAATCTGATACTGATTACAAATTACATTAATAAAATGTTAATTTGTAACAATCTCTTGGATTATATTTTTTAGGTAAAATAATCTGATTACCTTTGGATTACCTCTTTTCTATCTCTTGTTTATTTGATGACAATCTATACCAGTTGAACATCATTTTTCTTAAATGCATTAATATGATTATTTGTCTATTACTGAGTGAAATATAATTCAAATGTTTTTAAGTAAGAAAAATGTAATTCATTATTGTTTCTTTTGATTTTTGGGATGAAATATGACCTGACATGTTCTTGACAGGTTTTGTGCAAAACACCTTGATGCTCTATATGATGATATGCTCAAGCATGCCAGATAGTTCAAATACAACATAAAAAACAATATTTTTATGTCTTTTCTCTGTTATTTTGGACATGTTCTATGCATCTCACATTTTAAACATGAATGTAAAATACCTTGAATTGGTTTTGAACAGTATCTGTCTCCAAAATCCCTCTATTACTTGTGTTGTTGTTGTTTTTAATCATAATACAAACCCATCCGAGCCCCTCAACCTTATTTAAATTGAATTTCTGCATTAACATACAAATTAAATAATGTTTTGAGTTTTTATATTGACAATGACTCTGTGCCAAGAATCCTATTGAAGTTTCCTTTTGAAATGACAAGATAATAATCTCACCATCAGGAGAAAACTTCTCTGCCACGCAACAATGGCTGTGAAATTACACTCAGGGCAAATTAGGTAGCTTTATAAAGCAATGAGAAGGAGAATATGGAGGGTGGATTTGTTGTTCAGAATATCACAGCTTTGCTTCTACAAGGTTTAAAACAACCACTCGAATCACTGAACTAGAACACCCTTATCCTGGACATAGGCTTAATTTTGACATGCACATGTTTTCGTGTGATTCACTGAATGAGAGAATGATGCCAGTTGATCAATAATACTGCAGTGAATGCAACAATAGTAATAGATTCACAGCGGTGGATATTCACGGCTTACTTATTCCACACTGGATTCCCTATGATAAACACAGGTGTCAGCAGAGGCTTTCCACAGAGAAGAGAAGAGTTTGATTGAATTCAATTAGGTCAGGCTTAAAAATGTATTAGTATATATTACAGTTGGGAATTCAGCACAAAATATTCGTAATATCACATAAAGTCCTTTATGAATGATTGTGGTATCAAATTTCAGGATAAAATGATCAATTGCATTAAAGTGCAATGCATTGTATCATCAGTAAATAACTACTAGTCCCAGTGCAGTTATAGTGTTTGATCTGATATGTTGGTGTTTGTAGGTCTTTGTTTTAGGAATTTTAAGGTTTAAGGTTCCTGCATGTGGATGCTCTGATGGTGCTGTGGGATCTCAGTAATGTCAAGTGAGTAACCTCATCTCGATTACTTTGCAGTTCCCATGGAAACTGGGCACTTGATGGTTTTTAGAGATGCTATAAAATTCCAGCTTTCCAAAACTTTGAGTTCTGTGATACAAGTAACCAAGCGATAGAGGAAAAGAGGAACATTTTCAGTGTTTGAAACGGCGTATTGTTGGAGTTCTCTGTAAATACTTCACAAAAGAGAAGAGATCTGCAATTTTTAGACTGATCTGCTATTTCTGAATTCTCACATAATCCAAGTTACCTGAGGTGCCCTCAAAGTTCTTTGAATTTGCAGGCGCTTTTCCACCATCGTGCGAGCCCTGATCAGTGCTTGTTACACGGTTAGATTTTCCAGGGTGACCAGATTCCTGCTTGTGGAAAACGGGACAGCCACCTCCCAGCAAAAATGAAACTGACGTAATCTTACCTAGGCACAGATCCATGCGAAGTAGAGGGTGCATCCGCATCTGTAACTGTTGTCACCTTGTACTTTTCGCTGGCAGCAATTTTTCTCAGTGTGCGCTTGTCTTTCAAGAGTTTATCGTAAAATGTAGAGCAGTCCAGTCCAAAAATAAGACATACGAAAAGCATTGCCTTCATGACTTTTACACTGAGTCAAGATTTATCCGGTGTCCATGCTGCATTCATTAATAAGAACACATGCTCCACAGATGCAGATGTCTCAGGCAGGCATAAAACAAACCCCACGACCTTGGCTAAGACTCCGAAGTTGATGGTCTTGCGCTCCAGCTCATGAAAAACATCTGTCCATTTCTCAGACATGGCCGTCTTGTTCATGTTCCACTCAGTGATGCGACAAGTGACAATGTTTTTCGCGCAAGCTCACACATCAAAGAGCGTGGTTTCTTCAATCAAACTGAAGCGGGGATTCTGGAGTAGAAGTGTTCAAGGCTGCTATGAACATCTTTCCACATTGGGATGTCTCTCAAGTAGGGCCCACACAAGTTTTTCTGTGTTCTCCAATGAGCAGCTCCAATTTTGGAGGTAATCCACCGATGCTGAATAAAAGTTTCTCACTGCACAAAAGAATCATCCGCTCACATGTCACCAGCTTCAACTGCTTTTTAATGTCAGAGGGTATGATTCCTCCAGCCTGGCCTACAAGACTTTTCTCAGGTCATGAATGTGCAAAGCTATGGCCGTGCATAACAGAATGATAAGCAAAATGTCCTTCACTTGCATGCACCTTGTCAGATTCGAAACTTTGCTTCACAAAAAAATCTCTAACACTTGGTGTGGCACACTTACTTTTAGCAGTACCCAAATTATTTTTTGTATGAACATGCTGCGCGATGTCGGAAAAGTGAGCTTCACAAATCTCACACCTCATTTTAAAAGGCTCTGTCTGTGACTCCTTTTGTTAGAAATTTGAACTATTTTTGAAGATCCACATTAAATGAACATGCATGCTTCCTTGACATTTTTCCAGTCGCAATTTCATCTGTGTGCTCTGAAATTTAATCTCAAACTGACTCTTCAATTAGTTCACTAACTGGGCTTCTATTGATAGGGGATTGTGATTGGGTAGTCAAATAACACGGTGTGATTTTATTGGTTTTACAAGCCGTATCCTTGGCTACCTTTGATTAGAATACTCACATGACTGAGAAAACCGCATAGGCGATTGAGAAATTTTAGGAGAGTGGAAATACGGGACAAAACACCATTTTTTTCAGAATAAGTCGGGACACTAGAAAAAGTGCTTAAATACGGGACAGTCCTGGGAAAAACAGGACGTCTGGCCACCCTTATCAGGATTGCTGTAGATTGGACTGACTGGGCAAATGACCAATCATGAGTAGCCACGTGCCTAAAGCCGTTCCACCAGAACGGTTCTTTGTCCTAAGGATGGTAAGAGGTTTGTTCTCAATGGCATTCGTAACCCAATTTAATTTCCGTAACGTAAGCTACTTCTGAATGAAATAGGATGATCAATGAGAAACAAATTTGTAGGGCAGGACTTAATTTTATCCAATGCTAATTGATTGAATGGCAAAAAGTGAACTCTATATGACAGGTGGTTGGAGGGGAGGGGTCGAAAATAAAAGCGCTCGGTGACGTCAGTTGAATAGATAAGTTGTTTCAGAGGTGGAGCCCCTCAGAGGACAGGGAGGGAATTTATTTTCTGAAATATTTTTGTGTTACCTCACAATAAATTTAGCCTTCCATCACAATAGTTTGCATTCCTCAGCAATAAGTTTTGCGTTCCATCACAAGTTTGCATTCCTTGGCAATAATATTTGTGTTCCATTGCAATAGGTTTAACATCTTTTATCCTTGGTGTCAATTTGACCCCAGCAATTTAAACCTCCAGAATATGATTTTTACCCAAGTTTATGTGTCAGGTACTTTATGTTTCTTTGTTGACTACTTAAATAGCCCTTTAAATAAAACATATGTCTGCACTACTGTGCACATGATGTGCAGAGAGTGTGTGTGTGCTCCTTGCAGACATATTTCTTGCATTTCACACGGGTGTTGCTGGTCTTGGAGTCATTTCTGTTGGGACAGACCTGGCACCTGCCACGTTTCCTGCCTGCAGTTTGAACCACTGGGGTGTGTGTCTCAATTTGGATGTCTTCACAACAGTTGCAGCAGTTGTTGATGCCCTTGGAAGGCACCGAAAATCCTCCTTCGACTCAGTTTTCCGCTGTTCCAATCCTTGTTTATTTCGCTCCATAATACAAAGGCATTGTAGGTGCTCACATCAATGATGTTGAAGAAAATGACAAGAGGCCAATGGCCAGTCATGCATCGGCAGCTGTAGGTGGCTGTGACCTTGTCCAGATTATCATCCCCTCCCTTTGTCTCGTTGTAGTCTAAGACCATTCGTGGTTTTCTGTTTTCTCTGGTGCTCAGTACAGCATCTTTGTGCATGGTGCTCATCAGCAGGGCATTTTTTCCTTTCTTGGGGCAATTGGAGATGACAGTGGCTCTGCCAGTGAAGGCAAACATTGAAGATGTTACCTTCCTGTTCTTCATCGCAAGAAGCTCAGAGGGAAGCTCTGGCTTGTTTTTTCTCACTGTCCCCAATATGGTAACTTTTCAGCAGTTCCTCACCCAGGGCGTACGATGTGAAAAAATTATCACATGTAATGTTACGACCATTCAGTCCTTCAGCCATGTCTAGTACCACCCTCATGCCCTGCTTTTTTCAGGTGCTTCCCCAGGGGATTTACCAGCGTACACTTGCATATTCCAGGCATAGCTGGACTGCGCATCACATGCTGCCCATACTTTGATACCGTATTTGTCTGAAGGGACAGCACACACAAAATGCAACCAGACATTCATCCACTGTGAAGTGGGGGCCTGGATTGTAAAGAAAGGGTAATCGCTGGACCCACTTGTCCCATACAACCCGTATTGCTGCGAGTTTGTCACGCTCTCGTTGGCCCTGCCTTGTTTCTCTGTCATCAAAGTGTATGACATGGGAGAAAACATGGAATGTTTTTAGAGATATGGTGGCTGGAAATATTGCCCTTCTAGTGTCACCATTCCAAAGGCTTGCTGTTGCTGCTCCTTTTGGCCTGTACACTCCTGCAAAAATGAGCAACCCAATGTAGGCTTGCAAGTGGGTCACATCCAAGTCTTTCCAACTGTCCCCATATATGCGCCTCCCCTCTAAGTTTGTCATCTCAAGTATATCCTTTTAGATTGATGGTGTTATGAAGAGCTCAGATGCTGATTTTATGTCTTGGACATGGCTCACAGTGTATCTGGAGGGGCCTGGAACCATTTTGATGGCATTAGCAGCACTAAGTCTAACCTGTCATTCAAGTGGGGAGAGGGACCATAATACCTTTCCATTTTTGGAAGGTAATGTGTCTGCTGGTGGTTGAGAGACAACAGGAGGGTCAACACTAAGAGTCATCAGAGGAGGATGCCTCATAATCAGGGTCCTCCTCAACATTATCCTCGGTCTCAGACACATTCTCCTCTATGTCACTTTCACTGTCAAAGAACTGTGACAAAACCTCATTGACAGAAAGCCTTTGCTTAGAGGTCATTTTCAATTGAGCGAGAGCATAAAGAGAGAGCCCACAGAACACCAAGAGAAATGGTTTAGAAGCCTGCTGTGCAAGATTTTATATGTTTTCTCCTCCCCTATGTTGGATGAACTATCAATGTCCTCGCGAGAATGATGTTTTCCCCTCCCCACGGTGTGGGAAATATCAAAGTTCTTGTGGGAATTATGTTTTCCCCTCCCCCATGTCGTGTGAACTATAAGTGGTTCTCGCAATACTACAGATATGATTATGTTAGGTTAGGGCCCTAAAGCAGAGGGAAGTTTTTTGAAGATTATAAAATTGCATGTTATAGTGACCTCAATATCATCCAAAACAACCAAAACAAATGTATGTAAAATTTTGATATTTCTTATATGTTTTATACAGCTAAAACAGCCTGGGGTCAAATTGACCCCAAAGAACACTGACGCTACAAAATGTGTACAGGACATTGAAAACATATCATCATGTTAATTGTATTTTTACCCAGTTATACCCATTAAATTAGGAAAAGTTAATAAATAAGAAGCCAAAAAAAAAAAAATAGTAAATGATGTCAATCATGTATTTTGAGATGTTAAACATGGGGTCAAATTGACCCAAAGATAATAGGATAAAAAGTATTGCCCGACACATCGCAATAGTTTGTGTTCCTTAGCAATAAGTTTTGCATCACAAGTTTGCTTTCCTTGACAATAATATTTGTGTTCTGTCGCAATAGGTTGCATTCTTTACTCAAAAGTATCGTGCGACCCATCGCAATAGTTTGTGTTCCTTAGCAATACGTTTTACATTCCATAGCACGTAGTTTGCATTCATAAGCAAGAAGTTTTGCGTTCCATTGCAGTAGTTTGTCTTCCTTAGCAATATGTTTTTGCATTCCATTGCAATAATTGCTTTCCATCTTAATAGTTTGCATTCCTTAGCAACAATATTTCTGTTCCATTGCAATAGTTTGTGTTCCTTAGCAATAAGTTTTGCATTCCATAACAAGTTTGCCTTCCTTGGTAATAATATTTGCGTTCCATCGCAATAGGTTGCATGCTTTATTAAAAAGTATTGCGACCCATAGCAATAGTTAGTGTTCCTTAGATATACATTTTGTGTTCCAATTGTAGTAGTTTGCCTTCCTTAGCAACAAGTTTTGCATTGCATCTCAATAGTTTGCATTCCTTAGCATTACATTTTGCATTCCAATTATAGTAGTTTGCCTTTCTTAGCAATAAGCTCTGCATTCCATCGCAATACGTTTTGTATTTCCTCTAAATTATTTTGGATTCCCTCAAAATACCTTTATTCATCTCATACGAAAATTAATCACGGTTTTACTACGTTAACAATGGTTGATTAGATTAGATTAGATTAGATTAAACTTTATTGTCATTGTGCGGAGTACAGGTACAGAGCCAATGAAATGCAGTTAGCATCTAACCAGAAGTGCAAATAGCAATATATATACAGGTGCATCTCAATAAATTAGAATGTCATGGAAAAGTTCATTTATTTCAGTAATTCAACTCAAATTGTGAAACTCGTGTATTAAATAAATTCAGATGCACACAGACTGAAGTAGTTTAAGTCTTTTGTTCTTTTAATTGTGATGATTTTGGCTCACATTTAACAAAAACCCACCAATTCACTATCTCAAAAAATTAGAATATGGTGACATGCCAATCAGCTAATCAACTCAAAACACCTGCAAAGGTTTCCTGAGCCTTCAAAATGGTCTCTCAGTTTGGTTCACTAGGCTACACAATCATGGGGAAGACTGCTGATCTGACAGTTGTCCAGAAGACAATCATTGACACCCTTCACAAGGAGGGTAAGCCACAAACATTCATTGCCAAAGAAGCTGGCTGTTCACAGAGTGCTGTATCCAAGCATGTTAACAGAAAGTTGAGTGGAAGGAAAAAGTGTGGAAGAAAAAGATGCACAACCAACTGAGAGAACCGCAGCCTTATGAGGATTGTCAAGCAAAATCAATTCAAGAATTTGGGTGAACTTCACAAGGAATGGACTGAGGCTGGGGTCAAGGCATCAAGAGCCACCACACACAGACATGTCAAGGAATTTGGCTACAGTTGTCGTATTCCTCTTGTTAAGCCACTCCTGAACCACAGACAACGTCAGAGGCGTCTTACCTGGGCTAAGGAGAAGAAGAACTGGACTGTTGCCCAGTGGTCCAAAGTCCTCTTTTCATATGAGAGCAAGTTTTGTATTTCATTTGGAAACCAAGGTCCTAGAGTCTGGAGGAAGGGTGGAGAAGCTCATAGCCCAAGTTGCTTGAAGTCCAGTGTTAAGTTTCCACAGTCTGTGATGATTTGGGGTGCAATGTCATCTGCTGGTGTTGGTCCATTGTGTTCTTTGAAAACCAAAGTCACTGCACTCGTTTACCAAGAAATTTTGGAGCACTTCATGCTTCCTTCTGCTGACCAGCTTTTTAAAGATGCTGATTTCATTTTCCAGCAGGATTTGGCACCTGCCCACACTGCCAAAAGCACCAAAAGTTGGTTAAATGACCATGGTGTTGGTGTGCTTGACTGGCCAGCAAACTCACCAGACCTGAACCCCATAGAGAATCTATGGGGTATTGTCAAGAGGAAAATGAGAAACAAGAGACCAAAAAATGCAGATGAGCTGAAGGCCACTGTCAAAGAAACCTGGGCTTCCATACCACCTCAGCAGTGCCACAAACTGATCACCTCCATGCCACGCCGAACTGAGGCAGTAATTAAAGCAAAAGGAGCCCCTACCAAGTATTGAGTACATATAAAGTAAATGAACATACTTTCCAGAAGACCAACAATTCACTAAAAATGTTTTTTTTTATTGGTCTTATGATGTATTCTAATTTGTTGAGATAGTGAATTGGTGGGTTTTTGTTAAATGTGAGCCAAAATCATCACAATTAAAAGAACCAAAGACTTAAACTACTTCAGTCTGTGTGCATTGAATTTATTTAATACACAAGTTTCACAATTTGAGTTGAATTACTGAAATAAATGAACTTTTCCACGACATTCTAATTTATTGAGATGCACCTGTATATATATATATATATATATGTATATGAGTATATACAATAAGTATAATTTTTATGGAGTGCAAAGTTATGAGGTAGAGAAGCAGAGACCAGCTCAATGCAAATGTCTTAGAATACAGTATAAGGTGCAAATGAAGAAGTATAAACACTGAAGGTGCATTGTATAGAATGAAGTATAAATATGTAAATATATATATGGCCGGTGACCATAACAGTACAAGTGGCATCAAGAGGTAGAAATTATGTGCCAAGAAATGTGCAAGGGAATGTGCAAAACAAAATATTTAGTCTGAGTGGGATGTAGTGTTCAGTGCCTGAGTTTAGAGTTCAGCAGGCAGCTGAGGGAAAGAAACTGTTCCTGAGTCTGCTGGTGCGACAGCGAAGACTCCTTTAGCGTCTCCCAGATGGGAGAGGAGTAAACAGACCATGGTTGGGGTGAGAGGTGTCTTTGATAATGCTTCTCACCCTCCTTAGGCAGCGTTTGTGGTGAATGTCTTTGATGGAGGGTAGCTGAACACCAGTGATGTATTGGGCAGTTTTCACCACCCGCTGGAAGGCCTTCTGGTCTGAGACAGTGCAGTTGCCATACCACACTGTGATGCAGTTTGTTAGGATACTTTCAATGTTCAGCAGGATGTGGGGGGACAGATGAGCTTTCCTTAGCTTCCTAAGGAAGTAAAGGCGCTGTTGCACCTTTTTGATCAGAGTGGAGGTGTTGTACGTCCAGGAAAGAGCTTCAGAGATGTGGACACCCAGGAACTTGAAGCTAGTCACATGCTCCACTTCGTCCCCATCAGTGTAGATGGGAGTGTATGTGTGGCCCTTCCTAGTCCGCCGGTGGTCCACAATCAGCTCCTTGGTCTTCTGGGTGATGAGTGTGAGATTGTTGTTGGCACATCACACTGCCAGGTGGTGTACCTCTTCCCTGTAGGCTGTCTCATCGTCGCCGCTGATCAGGCCTACCACCGTGGTGTCATCTGCAAACTTGATTATGGAGTTGGAGCCATGCTCAGGTATGCAGTCATGGGTGAAGAGGGAGTAGAGGACTGGACTCAGTGTAGTATTTGTAGTAAAACCATAGTGACCACAAAATTTACAATGGGTTTACTACAGTACTATTTTAACTATGATATATATATATATATATATATATATATATATATATATATATATATATATATATACATACATTTATTTATTTATTTATTTATTTTTGCCAGAATGATTATGATTTGCATTACCATAGTTTGGGTGTTCCTGTATTATTATTATTATTATTATTATTATTATTATTATTAAGATATGGTTACTCTAATAAATTTTGTGATTATGGTTTTTACTACAAATACTATGGTTCAACTATAGTTACTGTATTAAAACCATTGTTCATTTTCATAAGGGATGGATAAAGTAATCGCGAGGGAATGCAAAACTATTTCAGAAGGGGCTTTGCAAAATTGAACATTACATAGATAAACTTCTTTTTTGTGAAAAAAACATGCACTGATAAATCGTTCACAAAAAGATCAGGAACAAGTATTTAGAATGTAAATAGGGTCAATTTTGATTTCATGTTGACCTCAATAATTATAATGCAAATATTGTTTAGAAAACAACTCCCATCCAAAAAGTGCTCAAATCAACAATAGACACACACTAGAGAATCTGGCCAGAATGCTGCCATTTTCTTAGCACAATATTGTCACCGGAGACTCTGTTAGGTCATGTAACTGCTAGTTTTTCAGATCAAAGCTCCTCCAGGGCAAAATATTGGGCCTATGAGAGCTGAACACAAAGCTGGACAGTGAGCATGAAGCAGGAGGTGGCCAGTAAAGTGCCTCAATAGAAGCTGAAGTGGAACGGGAACATGTTACTCTGCCTGTACAGATAAAACACACATCCGCTCTCACAGAATACAAATACAAATCACAGCTAATAGTCCCTCTCTTCTGTTCAATAAGCACTGCGGATTTGCATTAGAATGAAAGTGGCGTGGAAGCCACTTTCCGAGTGTGCTGCATGAGGATATGGGCTTTCTAGCCGCTGGCTCAAGCAGTCTGTATTCTGGCGGCCAAGCCTCTATACAGCGCCAAACGCCTGACTCCATCCGTTACCAGTAAAGATGCTGTGCCAAAGGAGCAAATCTTCCCAGCATGTTTGACCAGGATGTGAACAAGGATAGAAACAGGCGGAGTTCACCAAGAATAAATTGTAGCCGTTAATGGCGTTATTTGCATCTCTGTTTGCATTGTTTTAGAGCCTGGTTGTTTTAGTGCTCTTTGCTTTTGACACAGTTCAGATGACAGTGATTGAGCATTTTTTGGCGATGTGAAGAGATACAGTACTTTCCTATTTTTTACTCACCTCAAATATCGAAAATGCCGCTACTGTGAATAAGGTCAAATACGACTTGTCATGAGACCGGGTTAGTTAATTCACACCATAGTGTTAGGGAGTAACTAAATATAAGTAATTAACTAAAAGTCTTCTTTGGCATTTGAAGCATTGGAAAGTCTGAAAGTTATTTTACTCTATCAAATTAGTACCATGTTATTACTCTTTTATTTTGAAATCCTATTTTAATAATTTAAAATTAAATTATTACGTAATGATCAGCCACATTTAGTTAAATTAGTTCAATGTTGCATGAATGTTGATTTCAAGTCAAAAGTAGCTTAGCTTCAAAGTAGTTTGCTATTTTTTGTAGCAGGGTTGGGTATCGACAACCACTTCGCAATACGATACATATTGCGATACATACGTATGTCACGATTCAATATATCGCGATACTTCACGAAATCATAGTTAGATTGTTATTGAAACTGCACCAAATGCCCGAGGGAGACCTAGCACGTCCACAAAGGAATGAATCATGCAGGTTCGATTTCAGTCTCTTTCGCACCTCGTAAAAGCGTCTCTGACTGAATTGAGAAACGATGTTCTCAGAGTTTGTGCTTATTTAGACTTTTTTGCACTTCTTCATTACTGAACTGTAGGACATGACTTGAAAACACAAATAGATTTTTTTAATATATTGAAACATGGATCTAAAAAATTGCGATTTATCGTAATATGATTGTATTTGCACAACCCTACCTGGTAGAAGAGCTAACTACTTTTTCTAAAAAGTAGCTTGACTGTAGTTTAACTACTTTAACCCTATAAATCCTGAAACACAGAATTTTTTTTTTTTGTTGTTGTTTTTTTTTTTTTGTGATATTTATTTATTTATTTTGCAGGCTTTAAAGGTCACTATCTTCCTGTAACCCAGCAATTAATTATTGTATAGGACATTTGTTATTTAAGTTTATTTTCACCCATACATGCCACAGTAGTAAATCTTGGGGTAACTTAAGAGGACACCTTGGGCTTTTTAGAGATACCAAATGTTTGGGAGTTTGGCCATGACTTCCTCTCCTTGTGCTGATTTGTAATATCATGAAATTCTACAGTGGAAAAGATTCCCACCTCGTTCCAGTTTCTTTCGTCAAAGCTGTTTAATCCTGATTATCATTACATAAACGTTTCATTTTGACAAAGCCCATCCACTTCCATCAGGAGTGAAACTAAGTGAAATGGCATTTCATTAGAGATTCTCATTCACAGCCGCACACCTCAAGGAAAATTGACATTTATTCACTTCATAACTTGCATGTTACTGTCATTTGTGTCAACTCCGTCAGACACACCAAAAAGCATGCTATTTTAATTTGATTCATCCAACAAGTGTAAAGTCTTTAATTATCTAGTAATATTGTTCAGTAAAGGAGTTAAGTGATAAAATACATTCAATATGTTTTTTTCTGTTTTCATACTATCCTGAAAGTTCTGACTGAGTTGACAAAATGTTATATTTTTCCATATTAACCATGTGTTGTACACTAGAGCCATTTTTTCCCCCTCAGTTGAAGCTGTCTCTATAAACCAAACTAAAATGACAAAATTGATCCCACAGTTTTAACAGAAATTATATTAATTATAATGACGGAGTTGACAAGTTGAAGCTATGACTACAGAGACTTATACATTGTTTGTTTAAAATATGAAAAATATCAAACGTACCAGACTACGTGTCCTACTGTTGCATCCACCATGAGCAGGAAGTGGGAAAGGGGTACTCGGAGTTAAAGCTGATCAGGACATTTTCTGATTTATTCAGGATTTTAAAAAAGAGTTGACGCAAAGTGAGGACACAACTTTGTAGGCATTTTTTCTTATGGAAAATATCATTTAACATTTTCTTAATGTATTGTTTGATATTTTACAGATCCCTACCTTTCATTTGATATTTATATTTATGAATTTGTTGCATTTTTAAACACTTTGTTTAACAGTTTAACATTGTGACCTCTTGCTGAGGACAGGTTAAGTTACATGTGCTTCCAAGTATAAAGCATGCATTTTAAAAAATTCTAATGAAATTATTTTAAAAATAAGTAAAAAATGCCCTGAGTATACACATTTCCTTTCCAACTTTTCCAGTATTTTTATTGTTATGAATTTATTGATTTTTAAAATAAAGATAACTTTTGTATGTAAGACATGTTTTGTCCCTTATCTCAAGAATCAGTGAGTAAATACTTTAAATATACAGTATCTTACAAAATATGTTACAGTATTTTCAAATACCTCAGATGTTTTATTTATTTATTTATTTGCAGTGGGCATGAATGGAATGGAATGATAATTGAGAGATACACCTCAGAAGCCTGTTGAATCATATTTGATATACACATTTCAATGTTATTATTCCATAAAATTATGAACAGACTTTTTAGCAACCATAAGTTGCTTCAGTTCAGCAAATACCCATTTTGAAATATCAGTAACAGTACAAACATTATTCTTTTACTTGAACATCATCATAAAAAAAAAAAAAAAAAGAAGTGCATCCCAATACGAAGGCAGCCATTATTTAAATTATATTACAAGGTCTTCTACTTCCAGAAGAGCATGGAAACTTCCACCAGGGGGCAGTAGACATCTAGTACACTGCATACAACAGGTTTGTCAGCAAAGTTTTGATCCCCAGATAGCACATGTACATCTCCAAGATGTCTCTTTAAGAACGTTTCATCTGGAAAGCATCACATTCTAATTAACATCTGGTAAACATCTTAAAAAGATTAGATTTAAAAACATTCTTAATCATAAAACATCTCAAAGACATCTGATGTATGTCTTATTGTCATCCGAGAGGAAACGTCTTATAGATGTATTGCAGATGAGCAAACAACCTAAACAATACGTCTTCTAGATGTCTGGGTGATGTACGTGTGCTATCAGTGTCCTGTTGATGATCTGGCGTGATTCATGAATCATGTATCAAATATGATACACACAGCAATATAGGGTTTAATTACTGTAATAGCTTGTTGCTTTGGAAGCTACAGTTTCAATGGAGCTTCCCCAACAGTGAGGAGAGCGATGATTTTAAAGTGATCTACTTCATACAGCCGCTGGTTTTTCCAAACAACCTCCTCAGCACTCCAGAATGAAAGAGGTGGCATGTTATTAATGTTAATAAGCTCTCTCCTGCACTGCCACATCATCTCATTTATTGCAGAAAATAACCCACTGTTTATATATATATAAATTATGCCTCCATAAACCATGTGTGTTTTCCTTGAGGTGTGCGGCTGTGAATGAGAATCTCTAATGAAATGCCATTTCACTTAGTTTCACTCCTGATGGAAGTGGATGGGCTTTGTCAAAATGAAACGTTTATGTAATGATAATCAGGATTAAACAGCTTTGACGAAAGAAACCGGAACGAGGTGGGAATCTTTTCCAACACTTTTTAATAGGTGTTCCATTTGGCAGTCATATTTTTTTTTTAAATCCTTTTTTCATTCGATTTAGCTTTGCTGAAGTTCATTCTTATGAAGACGGCCTTCTCGTCTTCAGACGGTCAATCCACTTTGGCATTTGGCACATTGGATTTGTCAGTGCTTTATAATCAGTATAAATTGTCTCAAAGGTTCAAAGTCATTGAAGTGAGAAAATTCACATGAATTTAGGACATTTCCTTGCTTTAGTGTGAGTGAAATTTATCAAGCATTGTCATAAAATGTCTAAAGGATAGTTGGAAATGTGAATCTGTCCCTCAAAAAAAGCTATTGTGTGGCTTCAGAAGACTTACGATGTCACAAAGTAGTAGTATGGTCTACTTTAAAAGTTTATTGGTTAAATGGCATCTTTGTTGTTGTTTTTTGGAGCTTGAGCATCCGTCCCCATTCACTTTTGTTATTTGGTAGGAGCAGCTAGTAATATCTGCAAAATATCATAAGTCTTAAGGGTTTGGAATGACATAACGGTGAGTAAATGTTGACAGAATTTTCATTTTTGCAAAAGCTATTTTATTTAATTATAAATGATCTTATTCTGGAACTAAACAAAAGATCACAAGACAACAGCAGTCGACTTACAGGCCAATGTTTATGTTTTTTTCTGGGCATAAAAAAAGCTATGAATGAGGTCAAAGTGCAGTTTGATTTCTGGAAACAATTAAGGCAGCAGTATTTGGAACGGCAGCACACACACAAAGTGCTGTGATTAAAAGCCTGAGGAAGTGAGAGAAAGTGATTACTGCTCTCTCAGCTGACTTCTAAGATTGCACTTGAGAGTGAGTCATGTTGTTGGATTTTTCATATTAAATATGTTCTACTTTTCATCTCAAGGTATAGAGTTATTTTCAACTTAATGTCTATGGAGAGCATCACTGGAGCACCATTATTGTGTATGAAAAAAACGGAAATATGATTAGCGTAATATATTAATAATGGAAGTCTAGCAGACTGGAGCATTACATATCAGGAAAGTTATGCTTGGAAAGTTATCTATCTGTCTGTCTGTCTGTCTATATGTCTGTCTATATATCGTTCAGTCTATCATTCTGTCTGTTGGTCTATCTATCTGTCTGTCTGTCTACCTACCTACCTACCTGTCTGTCTGTCTGTCTATCTATCTATCTATCGTTCAGTCCATCAATGTATCTATCTGTCTGTCTGTCTGTCTATCATTTTGTCAGTCGTTTTAACTATCTGTCTGTCTGTCATTTTATCTATCTATCTATCTATCTATCTATCTGTCTGTCTGTCTCTCTGTCTGTCTGTCTGTCTATATATCATTCAGTCTATCTACAGTGCATCTGGAAAGTATTCACAGCGCTTCACTTTTTCCACATTTTGTTATGTTACAGCCTTATTCCAAAATGGATTAAAATCATTATTTTCCTCAAAATTCTACAAACAATACCCCATAATGACAACGTGAATGAAGTTTGTTAGAAATCTTTGCAAATTTATTAAAAATAAAAAACGAAAAAAATCACATGTACATAAGTATTCACAGCCTTTGCTCAATACTTTGTTGAAGCACCTTTGGCACCAATTACAGCCTCAAGTCTTTTTGAGTATGATGCTACAAGCTTGGCACACCTATTTTTGGGCAGTTTCTCCCATTCTTCTATGCAGGACCTCTCAAGCTCCATCAGGTTGGATGGGGAGCGTCGGTGCACAGCCATTTTCAGATCTCTCCAGAAATATTCAATCGGGTTCAAGTCTGGGCTCTGGCTGGGCCACTCAAGGACATTCACAGAGTTGTCCCGGAGCCACTCCTTTGTTATCTTGGCTGTGTGCTTAGGGTCGTTGTCCTGTTGGAAGATGAACCTTCGCCCCAGTCTGAGGTCCAGAGCGCTCTGGAGCAGCTTTTCATCAAGGATGTCTCTGTACATTGCTGCATTCATCTTTCCCTCGATCCTGACTAGTCTCCCAGTTCCTGCCGCTGAAAAACATCCCCACAGCATGATGCTGCCACCACCATGCTTCACTGTAGGGATGGTATTGGCCAGGTGATGAGCGGTTTCTGGTTTCCTCCAGACATGACGCTTGCCATTCAGGCCAAAGAGTTCAATCTTTGTTTCTCATGGTCTGAGAGTCCTTCAGGTGCCTTTTGGCAAACTCCAGGCGGGCTGTCATGTGCCTTTTACTGAGGAGTGGCTTCCGTCTGGCCACTCTACCATACAGGCCTGATTGGTGGAGTGCTGCAAAGATGGTTGTTCTTCTGGAAGGTTCTCCTCTCTTCACAGAGAAATGCTGGAGCTCTGTCAGAGTGACCATCGGGTTCTTGGTCACCTCCCTGACTAAGGCCCTTCTCCCCCGATCGCTCAGTTCGGCCAGACGGCCAGCTCTAGGAAGAGTCCTGGTGGTTCCAAACTTCTTCCATTTACGGATGATGGAGGCCACTGTGCTCATTGGGATCTTCAATGCTGCAGAAATTTTTCTGTACCTTCCCCAGATCTGTGCCTCGATACAATCCTGTCTCGGAGGTCTACAGACAATTCCTTGGACTTCATGGCTTGGTTTGTGCTCTGACATGCACTGTTAACTGTGGGACCTTATATAGACAGGTGTGTGCCTTTCCAAATCATGTCCAATCAACTGAATTTACCACAGGTGGACTCCAATCAAGTTGTAGAAACATCTCAAGGATGATCAGTGGAAACAGGATGCACCTGAACTCAATTTTGAGTGTCATGGCAAAGGCTGTGAATACTTATGTACATGTGATTTTGTTCGTTTTTTATTTTTAATAAATTTGAAAAGATTTCAAACAAACTTCTTTCACGTTGTCATTATGGGGTATTGTTTGTAGAATTTTGAGGAAAATAATGAATTTAATCCATTTTGGAATAAGGCTGTAACATAAAATGTGGAAAAAGTGAAGCGCTGTGAATACTTTCCGGATGCACTGTATCTATCTATCTATCTATCTATCTATCTATCTATCTATCTATCTATCTATCTGTCTGTCTGTCTGTCTCTCTGTCTGTTTGTCTGTCTGTCTGTCTGTCTGTCTGTCTATATATCGTTCAGTCTATCATTCTGTCTGTTGGTCTATCTATCTATCTATCTATCTATCTATCTATCTATCTATCTATCTGTCTGTCTGTCTCTCTGTCTGTCTGTCTGTCTGTCTGTCTATATATCGTTCAGTCTATCATTCTGTCTGTTGGTTTAATGCTCTTAAACTGTAATTGAACAATGCTGTCAAATGAGGGTAAAGAATTTTAGTTATATAAGATACAGCTCACATGCTCATTTTATTTAGGTACATTTTCAGAATCACAATGCTTTGAATGACCTGAAAAGTAAAGCATTCTACATGAAATCTCTCTCGCTCTCTCTTAGATGTCATTTGTGCGTGCTGTCACTCATGCATGCAGAACAGAGGTAGCAGAGGTTGGTCGGGTTCGAGCAGTACATTTTATTAGATTGCTCCACACAGGGAAAGTGAAATGTGGGCTAACTGCAAAGGAATGCAACTAATCTCGTCTTTATATAGGCCAGAGCGGGGGCCACAGTTTGACCTCACAGCTACCTGACTTCACTCACAATAGGAATATAGAAGTCAAACATCTCTGGAGAATCGTCTCTTATTGCGTTTAAACTCACTGCACATTTTTTGGCCTGCATTGACAGACTTCATTCAACTCATTATAGATATGTTCTTATTAACATTTGGACAAATGGCCTTAGGCTTTCAAAAGTCCCATCAAATCATATCAGTAAATATTTGATGTTAAAAGTCCTCAGATTTTTCTCATTCAGCATTACATGTGTACAGATATGGCAAGGCAAGTTTATTTATATAGCAAATTTCAGACATTATAATAATTCAAAGTGCTTTTGTGGAGTTACTAAAAAATAAGAAATAAACAGACATAATAGTCATGTTTAAAATCAGTTACCATCATAATTTTAAATAAAATGAACTAAAAACAATAAGTCACACATTTAAGGATTGAATGTAAAATTTGAATCAAATTAACCTGATTAAAATGAATAAGAAAATGCTAATTAAAAGACAACTTGAGATAAAATAATGTAGTAAAATAAGTTAAATTGCTGCATGGCATTTAGAGAATGCAGATGTCCAAGCTTGACGACCTTCACCGGTCATCTGGAATATGTGACAGCCCCTCACGTATACTCACGTCACAGTTTTATTTTTTTATTCTTTTCTCAGAGCCAAAAAGAAGTTCAAAACAGCTGAGCAACGACATACTGTTTGCTAACATACAGACACCAGCCACGGAGCTGGGGGGAGGCATTAAGAGGAGCATTTAAATATGAGGACATACAAGACTACATGTAAAACATCAACTAATGTGACATTACAATGTGCTATCAATGACATGATGTCAGGGTTTGTGTAGGGATGAGGCGAGAGAGAGAGAGGATCCACACGCAGCTCTTTTAATGATCAACAAACAGAATGAGATAACTCAATGAAGAAGGTAAACATAAACTCAACAGCAGTATGCTGGCTTACAACGCTCTACATACAAACAAGAACCGACCAAGGAACAAGAGGGCATATATACACACAAGGGCTAACAAGTGGATGAGGAACACCTGTGATACAATTAGTTGCTCGCGCGATTCCGAAAATAGAAAACAAGTGATCGATAGAACGTACTGTCGCTCGTCACTGCTGGTTAGGACAAAAACTCTGATTACCATGGAAAATATACATTTTATCACGTGTCGTTTGCCATCAGGTTAGGACACGGTGTGATTGTGGCGTCCTGTAGCCTCCTATATGTTTCTGTTTGATTTTCGAATACTTCGTTCAAATAAAATAAGGCTGGGCATAGAAATGCATCAATTCTTCGACTACAGATTCTTCAGACATGTTTAGTAAGTTCTGTTCCCTGTTTTGTGTGCAGCTGTGTTGTGTTGTGTTCTGTTGTCACTATCGCTGTGGAGGACCTGTTTTTAGATAAACAAATCGAGTTTTCACTTGAACGCCACAATGTTCAGTGAGAGGGGGTTTTTTCACAATTTCTCCCTTTGTGTTAAGAAAAAGAAATTAAGTCATATACTGTAGGTTATAACAACACAGGAGCGAGTAAACAATGACTGAATTTTCATTTTTGGGTGAACTAATCACATATAGTGACCAATATTGATGTAGAATTTCAACAGAAATCAATATATGATGTCAATTTATTTATTTATTTGCTAAGTAGCCATGTGAAAAGTGGGGTATAATACCCAGACAGCCAGTCATTTTCCCAAAATAAACCCCTTCCGGGTGATTAAACTCCCCTCAATTATGCAATAATCGTACAGTGCTTTGTTGTATATCATAGTGCCACTGCATTATTATCTGATACCATCACTGTACCATAGTACCGCCACAGTCCTCTTTTGTAAGGGATATTATAATGAGATGAAAAATAATTATTTTAAATCCATATTGAAATTATCATGGTTATATCAAGTGTTCCAAAAACAAGCTTGTGATTACTGATTCAGACACCATCTGTTCATTATCTTTTGTTTTAATGTAGTTTGAGTAGTGCACTACATATGCTTTTCCTCTGTGGGCCAAAAAAAATTTAGTTTCATTAAATCTAATTGAGCACATGGACGCAGGTGTAAATAATCTGTCACTGTTTTTTTTGTTGTTGTTTTTTAAACAAAACATGACACAGAAAAGTAAAAATATGAGATACTGTATGTCTGAAAACATGTCTATTTTTAGTCTTTGTGAGGTTTAACCTGTGTCCAGGTATGTCACCCGGAGTGCTTTTGTACTTTCTCTAAAATGTCCTCAAAACACCCATAGGTCAGTACATATTACCGACCTCTCGCTTTAAGGCTCGGTATACACGCCACAGGACTATTTAAAATAAAATAATAAATCCAACAAGGTGATTTAAAATGTGGTATACCTCAACATAAATGTGTCCAGTTACAGGACGTAAAATATAAATGTTCCCTTATACATTCTTATCAAGTTTAAGCTAAAATACTGATGTTAAAAAAAAATGTCCAGGCATCTTTAGCATCAACTTAACGAATGGAAATAAAAAAAATTTAAAAAAAAAATGTACTCAATCAAACTTATATTTTGAGGTTTTTTTCAAGTCAAGTAATGAGTATTTATTATGTCCAGCCCATATTTGAGTACAAAAAGAAATGTAGTGAGGGTACAGGAGGAGGAAATGGCAGTCTAATGCACTCTTCTGTTTCTGCATGTGTGGTCTTCTTCATACATGATGGATCACACTAGAATCTGAGCCACAGCACTTTAAAGACTCACTAAGTTAGATGATGCACAAATGCAATGTGTCATACGCACTTCTTGGTTCATTTGTTAGAGAAACAATTTGCCAATTATAACAGTATAATTCTAATTAAAGAGTTTGCATCAACTGGATTTGCATATGCCTTTATTTGGTGCAAATTCTGACACAATTAAATAATATGTTTTACACTTTTTGTGTTATTTGGTAAAATTAGAGCTTGATTGGAAATGACGCCCAATAAAAAAGTGATACTTCCCTTGATTTTTTCTGTTTTGTCTCATATTTAATCTCAAAGATGCTCTTCACTGACACGTTTGTAAACTTGGTAAATACTGAAATGGTTTATGTTTATTTCACTCTTTGTTTAGATTATCGTAGTTTTCAACATGTAATCATTCATATTTTTTCAATGGATTTTCTTAGTTTAATATTGAAATTCTGGGTCTAAGACAAGGCTAAAACAGTCAAATATGTACATAAAACACATTTGAAATGTATCAAAAATATATAATGAAGGACTGGTAAAAAGTTTCATACAGTAACAAAATAATTAAGATAACAATAACAAAAGGATAAAAGTTTGAATTTTAAAAAAACACCTTTATATATATATATATATATATAGTGGAAAGAAAAACTATGTGAACCCTTTGGAATTAGCAGTTTTTCTTCATTAATTGGTCATAAAATGTGATCTCATCTTCATTAAAGTCACAAGTTTAGACAAACACAATGTGCTTAAGCTAACAACACACAAACAATTATAATCTTTCATGTCTTTATTGAACACATCCCATTTAACATTCACAGTGCTGTGGAAAAAGTAAGTGAACCCTCGATTTAATAACTTGCCAATGCTACTTTGGCAGCAATAACCTCAAGCAAGTGTTTCTGGTAGCTGCAGATTAAACCTGCACAACGTTCAGAATGAATTTTAGGACCGTTCTTCCTTACAGAACTGCTTCAGCTCAGACATATTCTTAGGATGTCTGATGTGAACGGCTCTCTTGATGTCATTCCACAGCATCTCTATTGGGTTAAGGTCTGGGCTCTGACTGGGACACTCCAAAAGATGGATTTTCTTTTCTTTCTTTTTTTTTTAAGCCATTCTGTAGCCATTAGATTTTTAGGGTCATTGTCCTGCTGCATCACTCAACTTCTACTGAGCTTCAGCTGGCACACAGCCACCCTGACATTATTTTGCAGGATATCTTCATAAACTTGGGAATTCATTTTTATGGTCCAGGCCCCGATGTACCAGAGCAGCCCCAAATCATGATGCTCCCCCCACCATACTTCACCGTTGGGATGATGTTTTCATGTTGGTATGCGGTGCCCTTTTTACGCCATATGCAGTGCTGCTTGTTCTTCCCAAACAATTCAACCTTAGCTTCACCTAGTAGCGTTGTTGAGTGTCAAGGTGGTCTTTGGCAAACTTCAGGCAGCAATGTTTTTGTTGGAAAGCAGCAGCTTCCTTCATGGTGTTCTGCCTTGGACACCATGCCTGTTTAATGTTTTCCATATAGTAGACTCATGAACAGAGATGCTAACCATTGTTCCAGTGATTCCTTCAAGTCTTTATCTGTCACTCTAGGGTTCTTCAAAGGTGTGTCATTGTGTCATCTTGACCGGCCACTTCTAGAGAGAGTACCCACAGTATTAAATCGTCTCCATTTATAGACAATTTGTCTGACTGTGGACAGATGAGTATCTAAGCTCTTCGAGATAACTTTGTAACCCTTTCCAGCTTTATGCAAAGCAACAATTCTCGATTTTAGGTCTTCTAAGATCTCTTTTTTATGATGCATGGTCCACATCAGCAGATGCTTCTTGTGAAAAGCAAACTCAAAATGTTTGAGTGCTTTTTATAAGTCAAAGTAGCTCTAACCCACACCTCCAATCTCAGTTCATTAATTGGATGCCAGCTTTGCCAACTCCTGACTGTAATTAGCTTTTTTTTTTTTTTGTCATCTACAGTGTATGGGGTTCACTTACTTTTTCCACAACACTGTGAATGTTTAATGGGATGTGTCCAATAAACACATTAAAGATAATGTTTTGTGTGTTGTTAGCTTAAGCATATTGTTGTTTGTCTATAATTGTGATTTTAATGAAGATTAAATTACATTTTATGACCAATTAATGCAGAAAACCTGCTAGTTCCAAAGGGTGCACATACTTTTTCTTGCCACTGTGTATATAATATATACTATATTATACATATATATTATATATACAGTACTGTGCAAAAGTTTTAGGCACTTAAGATGTTTCACAAAAACATTTGTCTTATTTATAACTTCAGCTTTAGTGTGTCAATAGGAAAAATACATTTTAGACTCACAAATATTAATTTTGCAAATAGAAAAGATTAGAATAGAAGAACAGGGAGCCCTGCAACAGATGTCATGGCCCCCACAGACCCCCCACTGAACATCATGTCAGTCTGAGATTACATAAAGAGACAGAAGCAATTGAGACAGCCTAAATAGATAGAAGAACTGTGGCGAATTCTCCAAGAAGCTTGGAACATCCTATCTGCCAACAACCAAGAAAAACTGTGTCCAGCTGTATCTAGGAGAATTTGGGCTGTTTTAAAGGCAAAGGTGGTCACACCAAATATTGATTTAGCTTTTTTATGTTTACTGTACTTTGTATGATGTTAATTGATAAACGAAAACTATTTATGGCATTATTTCTGAAGACATCCTCACTATGCAACATTTTTCACAAGTGCCTAAAACTTTTGCACAGTACTGTGTGTGTATATATATATATATATAGTATACCGCATATAAAATGTGTGTGTGTGTGTGTGTGTGTGTGTGTTTTATTTATTTCTACCAGTCCAAAGATTGGTAGCAAATCTATTAGTGTTTTACCTTTGCTCATACTAAGGGTTTAGGGTTAGAGATTTGAAATTCTACCCCTAAGTATTGAAGCTTGGTGCATAATTTGATCATGCGGCTTGTTGTGGAAAGATGTTTTGTACTTTACTAATTGATTGGACTTTTCATCTGGCAGACAATAAAGCATGGACATTGAAACAGGGATCTGAGACATACAGTATCTAGAGACCAGAATACAATGGAAACAATTGCGTATGCGCAACCAATTTCATTCATTTTCTTTCTCGTAAAAACTTTGTACATAGTCCCTTATGCCTCTCAAACACTTGATAAGCCACCCACAGTTAACCAAATGTGGAATACACAAGAAATTGATATTCAACCCTCACTGCATGACTGAACATTTTATATCAAAGAGAAGTCTGACTTTGAAGTGTTGCTGTGGATTGAGATCTAAGAGTGGAAAGTGTCAAATGAAAGCAATAGTGCAGAGAGCCGCTGTGAGCAGGTTGTGATGGCGGGTGATCTTTTGCGCTGGAGCTTTTCTCAGAGCTATCTCTTCTCTGCACAATGACTTTTAATCAGCTGGTTGTGTCAGTTCCCCTGAAGTTCACACAGGTGTTCTAGCAGAGGCACCACAGGTGAAGTGATGGTGGCGTAGTGGACTAAAGCACTGAACTGGTAAGCAGAAGGTTGCTGGTTCAATCCCCACAGGCACCACCATTGTGTCCTTGAGCAAGGCATTTAGCTCCAGGGGGATTGTCCCTGTAATAAGGGCACTGTAAGTCACTTTTGATAAAAGCATTTGCCAAATGCATGAAATGTAAATATAATGCTATGACTTTCAGTTCAGCAAAGTAAATAGCAACATCAGACACTAACATTTAATCATTTTAAAATCAACCAACTACTTTTGTGAAATGTTTTGCTTGAAAAGTTTGCTTGTGCTATATTTCTTGAAAACATTCATATTTTGTCTAATGTATGGACATTTCAGACATTTTAAAATCTGACTTAAATGTCCAAATAATTTTGGGGCCACTGTACATGCTGAAAGTAAAAAAGAAAAAGTAAAAAAATAAATAAACAGAAAAAAACTAAACAAAGCAAATGATAAAACCATCAAACAAATGGAAATGCAACAAGACAGTCATTAATCCAGAATGAATCCATAAAGATGTTTCATATTAGAGGAGGTCTGCTCATAGCCTGAGGAGAAAACTCCACATAACGCTTATAAAATCATTCAGTTTTCCACTTGATCAAATGATACCAAACTCATAAAATGATGCTACAATCAGAATATTTTTTTCTGTAGAAACTTCTTTTTAACCAGAAATAAAAAAGTGAGCACAAAACAACTTAATAGAATAATACCTTTGAATAACCTTTTCGTCTATAAGACAAAAAAGTTCTACACACACTACCAGTCAAAAGTTTGGATACACCCATTCTTTATTAACCCACTCATTCTTTATTAACTAAGCTCTGAAGGTGTTTTTAAAGATTCCCTGTTTCAGTGACATACCCAAAAATAAAGGCTTATTACTAGGTGTAAATAGCAGCTCAGAAAATCTGCTTTTGTTTTGTTCCCAGTCATGTCACCTGTAACTGAGAAAAAGTTTGTGTTGATATGACAAAGCAATCAAAAGTTATAGTATTACAAAAATAATTTATCATAGTGTACAAAAATGTCATGCACTTGTAATCTGGCCAGAATGTGGTTTGAAGTTGTCCTGCTGAAAATGCCGGGACGTCCCTGGAAAAGACGGTGCTGGATGGCATTATATGTTGCTCCAAAATTCGTACATATCTGTCTGCATTCACGGTGCCCTCACAAATGTGCGAGTTACCCATGCCATGGGCACTGACACACCCCTGGTCCATACAGACACTGGCTTTTGGACCTGATGCTAATAACAGCTTTTCCTCTTTGGCCCGGAGAACACGATGGCTGTGTTTTTCAAAAACTATTTAAAATGTGGACTCATAGGACCAAAAACACGGTTCCACTGTTCTACTTTCCATCTAAGATGAGACCGAGCCCAGAGAAGTCGGCAGCGCTTCTGGACAGTGTTGATGTATGGCTTCTCCTTTAGTAAAGTATTAACTTGCATCTGTGGATGCAGTGGCGAGTGGTGTTGACTAACAAAGGTTTACTAAAGTTATCCCAAGCCCATGTTCATGATATCCAGTACAGATGAATGACATTTTTTAAGACGGTGACGTCTGAGGGAGCAGAGATCACGCACGTTCAGAAGTTGTTTTCGTCTTGCCCTTTACGCACTGAGATTTGACCAGATTCCTTTAATCTTTTAACTATATTGTGCACTGTAGAGGGTGAAATGCCCAAAATCCTTCCAATTTGACTTTGGGGAACATTGTTCTCAAAGTGCTGGATTATTTGCTGAAGCATCAAATCTCGAATGATCCTTGCTCTTGAAGGACTAGGCTGTTTTTGGAGGCTCCTTATATACTATAACACAATTGCCTCACCTGTTTAACATCTCCTGTTTCACATCGCCTTGTTATTTTAACTCATCAAATAGATTTTTCTGCTTTTGCTCTTCATATTTCTATTTGTTCTTAATCAACATTTATCACCAATGCCTGCATATGCACTTTAAACACTTCCATCGCTTGGATTACCTGCATTTGTGCTTACAATTGAGAAGTTTAATTGAACTGAAATATATTCACCGATATTAAGGAAATCTCATGGCTGACTTTGTTGTTGCTTTAATAGATTTCTAACTCTTTTCTAACGCAGGCGCTCTGACTTTGAACGACGTAGTGACCTGTTTTGTAGAAAATGCATGAATGCTGAATAGCCTGAAACACCTGAAACAATCCTGTGGGTTATGAAATGAAATGAAACAATGTCTTCTTCAAAGCTGTCACACATTAAAGACGTCGAGTTTGAAACTGTTCAGTGCATTTTTGCAAACTGTTTTGTAGAAGGATATAAAACGTAAGATTTGCATGGTCATAAAACCAAAGACTTGTGATAAATGTTTGACATTATAAAAGCATTTATCCAAATAAATTTTTAGACAGAAACATTATGGCATAAAAGATATGATTCCCTCTGGCTAAACTGTTGTAAAAAAAAAAAAAAGAGCGATACATTTTTATAGACGGGCTGTTTTTGAATTATTTCCACCCTTAAATCACGAGTGTCTGGATTAATGTGCTGCATTTTTATTGGCGATCTCATATTTTTCAAAACACAGTAAATCAAGCACATGAGAGTCAAACGGCTATAAGTAATCTTTTTTTATAGGCCAGATATTCAACCTGTTCTCTATTAGTCTCATAGAGAAAAATGTTCCTAAGTTTAACACTTAACCCAAACCATAAAGTTATGTTTTTAATAGTAAAATAACTTTTGTATGCCACGGAAGAAAGTAAACATCGGTGTTTGGAACGAGACGAGGGAAACGTTTTACAGATTATTGACATACGTTAGTCATTTGTATTGCAGAAATAAATAAAAAAAATTCTTAAAATAAAGTGTTGGATAAGCGGCTAGCTCAAATTTGACGCCTGTATTGTATTGATTTGAAATTCTGTTTGTTGATTAGTTCTCTTGGGGAAAAAAAGACGCAATCCTTTAAACGAGCCAAGTCGTACGATATTTTACGATTTCGCCATCTCGTACGGAGTTGTCATTAGACAATGTAAACATATCGGTCTCTATTTTCAAGAGTGCTCAAAGTGCAGCGCCACGACCGTGCACAACGTCTTATCCAATTTTCATGAGAGCGCTAATACTAAGCGCAACTTTCATGTCAGCACAAAGCGCAAGTGGGTGTAAGTGGGAGTGTTCACGCTATTTGTGGGTGTTTTGAATGTAAATGAAGTGGCACAAAACGCAATATGCTATTTTCCTGAGACGTTTCAAAAGCAGGTCTTATCTCAGTGCAAGTCCAAACTTAGTTCATGCATTAGCAGTTTGGAGATTTTACCAGCAGGTGTTAATAAAATTCATGTCCAAACTATGAAATTACAGTGGAATGTCAAATCATGTCTCTGACAATCACTGCTGTTGCCGTTTTATGAAACCAAAATTCATGAGATTTGTGTTAAACTATCTACAGTATATGTCATGTTTTTGTATTTAAAATTGTATTTATGATTTTGTTTATATTGGTGTTTTTCCACCTGTTGTCGTAGAGGAATTTTTAAGTCACTGCAAAAAGGGTCCGGTGGAAGAAGTTGGAGAGGGTAACATGTTGGGATTTGGTATGATTTTTGTTGACCACTTCGTTATTTTGATTATATCGGTAGAAGTGAAGTGCGTGCCGATACAATCACATAATATCATTAATAATAGTCATGATTTGTGTGTCAGTAGATGAAAATGATTAATAATACTTACATTCCCAATAATTTAACAGAGCGTAAATCCAAATCCTGACGAGAACAACATTTTCCATGCGTATAAAAGGAGTGTGTCATATAAATATGCCAGACATTCATTTGTTAATGCACAACAGAATGTAAGTCCATATTTCTATTCTTCTAATTTATTGCATACAGTCCATTTAAACTACCAACTTCTTATTAATGTGCTGTCTTTGTTTATATCGCTGGTGCTTGACAGGAAATGGACTATATAATAGGACACAGATGGTGCCAGAGAAGAACTTCAGAATTCAATTGCACTTGACACAGTCCATTAGTGCTTTGCAAGCACAATTTCACCAAACCCACTTGCGCCTAGACTTAGCGCATGCTTGCATGAAATTACCAAAACTTCATGGCCATGCCCATTGACTTTGTGCATATGACTTATGGCTAAGTGCTAGTGCTCTTAAAATAGGGCCCAGGATATGCTTATATCATATAATTACAAAATCAACCCTGACTTCTCCGAAGCTTTTCATTATAGTGTGGAAAAAGCTCATACTTTACAGATGTTTCCAGAACTTCTCATCTTTGGAGACTTTCGAAATTATTTCTCTTCAAGATATCACTTGAAAATTGATATACCTTGAAATTCTGTATCAACCTATGGTCCTGTGAAAAGTCACCTGTGTGATGCTCCAGGGCACTGAAAGATCAGCAGGATCTATCTGTGATAATCTGTCCATTTCTCAGAGCTATCGCATTCATTCTAGTGGCCTGCTATAGGAAAACAAAGAAAAAACAAACGTCAGTGTACTACCCTTATAAATGTAACCTTTATAGAACATGTACATCACCCAGATGTCTATGTGATGTGTTTGTTTACATCTGGAAGACATATTATTTAGGTTGTTTGCTCATCTGCAATACGTCTATAAGACATTTCCTCTCAGATGTCAATAAGCCATTAATCACTTCCAGCACATGTACGATCAGCACTGGTGCCCCCCAGAGATGTGTGCTCTCCCCACTACTCTTCTCCCTGTACAGAAATGATTGCACTGCCAAGGACCCCTTTGTCAAGCTCCTGAAGTTTGCAGATGACACCACTGTCATTGGCCTCATCCGAGATGATGATGAGTCTGCATACAGAAGGGAGGTTGAACAGCTGGCTGTCTGGTGCAGTCAAAACAACCTTGAGCTGAACACGCTCAAAACGGTGGAGATGATTGTGGACTTTAGGAGGAACACCCCAACACTGACCCCCCTCACCATTCTAAACAGCACTGTGGCAGCAGTGGAGTCATTCAGGTTCCTGGGCACTACCATCTCACATGACCTGAAGTGGGAGACCCACATTGACTCCACTGTGAAAAAGGCCCAGCAGAGGTTGTACTTCCTTCGCCAGCTGAGGAAGTTCAACCTGCCACAGGCACTGCTAATCCAGTTCTACTCAGCAGTCACTGAGTCTGTTCTCTGTACTTCTATAACTGTCTGGTTTGGTTCAGCTATGAAATCAGACATCAGAAGACTACAAAGGAAAATTCGGATTGCTGAGAGGATTATTGGTTGCCCCCTGCCATCCCTTCAAGAACTATACACTTCCAGAGTGAGGAAAAAGGCTGGAAAATTCACTATATGTATATTTTTTGCATTCTCTTTGCACTGGAAGCTTCTGTCACCAAGATAAATTCCTTGTGTGTGTAAGCATACTTGGCAATAAAGCTCATTCTGATTCTGATTCTGATCAGATCTCTTTGAGACGTTTATGATTTAGAATGTGTGTAAATCAGATCTTTTTAAGATGTTTAGCAGATGTTAATTAGATTGTGATGCTTTCCAGATGAAATGCTCTTAAACAAACACCTCTGAGATGTACATGTGCTATGTATTTTGTCATAGTTAACATGATATGATTCATCAGTGCATTTTATTACAAAGTATTTTTGATTTTTTTTATGTAATCATTTGCGGGCTATAGGTCAACATTAACCGACCTGGTCTCATAAAATCATGTTAATGTACCTACATTGTTGCGAAATGATTTTTACGTGGCTTGTTGTGTGTATCGTGGCAGTTTCCTAATAAAATGAACACTAGAGGCGCTACAACAACAATCACACAAATCATGAGTAAAACGACAGATCATTTGTTCATAAGCACTTAACTTTCATCCTGTTCCTCACACGATGCTATCTTATGACATCTAAACACTTTTACTATAGCGCATGACTCATTTGAACATTTGCATTATATATTGAACTGCATTTACAAGCTTGTCCGAGTATGATTAAATTGTGCGTTAGCTCAAATGATAGAGCGTTTCACTTTTGATGTAAAGGACCGGGGTACGAGTCCTGAAGAGCACGCGAGTCCACATGTGAGCTGAAAGTGTCATTGAAGCACCACAAAATGACATGGTTTTGTTTTTCATCTCACATTTGCCTTTTCTGACACTATCGTTTAGGTTTAGGTTTAAGGATTGGGGCTGGGAGGTCAGTTTTGTTGATTAAAAACTCAATAAAGCATTTGAAATATAAATAATATGAGGTATAAACAATTTGAATAAAAAATATAAAGTTTGCTCATGGCAGAACTTTCTGTTTTCCATTTCTGCTTGTTACTAGTAAAGCTCTTTAATACACGTGTGTTGTCAGAAGGTGTGCCAAATACAGAATAAACTTGATTTCTGTTTGGCAGAATTGACTGTTACATTTAATCCCAGCTGGCACTGTGGTTTGGAGGGCAGCACAGGATGCCAGTATAGTTTCAGTTTAGGATTTCATGATGTCAGATGCTCACAATTCAGAGAAGATCTCGTTTTGTTCCAGCTCAAGAGCGTGTTTTGCCCTGTAAAATGTCAGGCCAGCCTTAAAATCAAAACCGACCCTATTTACTGTCTAAATACACATTGTCTTATTGTGCATGATTCATCAGTTATTCCAAATAAAAATAAAAAATCAATGATATGATATTAGCATATTCTGGGCCTTATTTTAAGAGCACTAGCACTAAGCGCAGCACTATACCATAAGTCAGTGGGCATGGCCATGAAGTTTTGTTATTTTCATGCAAGCATGTGCTAACTCTTGGCGCAAGTGAGTTTGGCAAAATTCTTAACAAAGACGAATCTGCCTGATTCCATTCTTGCTGAAGCACCCCCAGATCATCACCGATCCTCCACCTGGTCATCTAATGGTTAGACGGAGACATAGAGAGGCCTTCAAGCCACAATGTCTCGCACCAACTGTGAAATTTGGTGGAGGATCGGTGATGATCTGTGGGTGCTTCAGCAAGACTAGAATCAGGCAGATTAGTCTTTGTGAAGGACGCATGAATCAAGCCACATACAAGGTTACCCTGGAAGAAAGCTTGCTTCCTTCTGCTCTGACAATGTTCCCCAACTCTGAGGATTGGGTTTTCCAGCAGGACAATGCTCCATGCCACACAGCCAGATCAATCAAGGTGTGGATGGAGGAGCACCGGATCAAGACCCTGTCATGGCCAGCCCAATCTCCAGACCTGAACCCCATTGAAAACCTCTGGAATGTGATCAAGAGGAAGATGGATGTTCACAAGCCATCAAACAAATCCGAGCTGCTTGAATTTGTGCACCAGGAGTGGCATAAAGTCACCCAACAGCAATGTGAAAGACTGGTAGAGAGCATGCCAAGACGCATGAAACCTGTGATTGAAAATCAGGGTTATTCCACCAAATATTGATTTCTGAACTCTAAGTTAAAACATTAGTATTGTGTTGTTTAATAATAAATATGAACTTGTTTTCTTTGCATTATTCGAGGTCTGAAAACACGGCATCTTTTTTGTTATTTTGACCAGTTGTCATTTTCTGCAAATAAATGCTCTAAATGACAATATTTTTATTTGGAATTTGGGAGAAATGTCGTCAGTACTTTATATATATATATATATAAACATTTTACTCAAACACATACCTATAAATAGTAAATCCAGAGAAACTGACATTTATGTATATGACACAATGATAAAAGTCATTGTCTTCTGTATAATTGAGCTAAAGCTGAGGGGAAGACTTTCAGTGAATAATGACTTATATTTCTATCTGTTTCTCAAACAAAGCTATCGTATGGCTTCAAAAGACTTGTAAAATACCACACGTTTCATGATACTTTTACGGTGCTATTTTTGGTCTTTTTTTATGAGCTTGTCCCATTTCACTTTCACTGTATGGAAAAATGGCAGTCTGTATATTCTTCAAAACATCTCCTTTTGTGTTCCACAGAAGAAAGTCATACGACTTGAGGGTGAGTAAATAATTACAGAATTTTCAATACTCCTTTTCAAGATTTCATCTGCAGTCAATATGATTATATCAAACACTGAAATGAATAAACTGAACTTAATTATCTTTATTTTTCTAATATAATAAGGGTTTGGGGTCTGTGTTTGATATGTGTGATGTGATCCTGACTTTTGACCATTTGGTCTCCATATCGTTTTTGACAAAACAACAAATCGATAGTGTTTTTGAGGACAAATGTACAGCTTTTTTTTTTTTACTTTGACACAAGAGGAAATGAGCAAAAGGTACAAAATCACTTCGTTTGACCCTTTCACCGTATTTTAAAAAAGTGTCTCTATTTTGTCATTTTAATTCTATTTGATCCATTTGTAATGATATCTTTTCATATTTTCATGTTTCCCAGGAATATCCTTAAAATATCTACATGATAACTTTATTTTCCTTTCTAGTTTCAAAGAGAGATTTACTTTAATGATGATCCCAGCGGGAGAAACCTGTGCATTTGATATATTTGATCACTCAGAATGAACAAAATGAACTTAAAGAGGGTTCTTGGACTGCAACTATTTGTTTAGGAACCATTTTACAGTGAAATTACGGGGAAGTTTGTTTTTCTGTAACCCAGTTAAATTCCTTTTCAAAAGGCATTTTTATTTTGCTGTTTTTCTATCCTATCAAAATATATGACTTAAAATACTCTGCATATTATACTATATATATATCAGTCACATGAACTACTTTTATTATGCTTTTGTTTGCTGTTTTGGTGCTCAACAGTCCCAATTCTCTTTTTAGGTACATTATGGTATTTCTAGTTTATGGTATGGTTACAGGTTTTACAGTTTAATTCAGTATGCAATTCTCTTTTGTTACTTTTAATGTTTCTTTATGTGCAATCGTGGACACTTCATGTTGTCACTTAAATAATGGTTCATTTCTGATTACTATTTTGCTTAGACAATATTATCTCTGGCCTTGCACTTAACACAAGACCTCACGCTCTTTAATTAAAGGTATTGATATTGTCTCTGACTCTAATGGAGTATGATGCATATGCTGCCTTGACGTGTGATGAACTGTGTCATATATAATTTCTAATAACATCCATAATTGCGAGACATGCGCCGATGCTGAGATGATGTCGCACTCTGCCTGAATTGCTCGAGGTCACTGCCTCGCATTTTTCTCTTGAAGATAAACATAAAAGGGTGCATTTTCCAAGATAATATGTGAGATTTTACTGTTATTCATTTTCACCTCAGGAAATCTAAAAATGAGATCCTTGGACCTCACAAAGCTAGATAGCTTCTTCCTCTCCCTCCAAGCAACAACATTTTGACCCTTGAACAAATTGGTGGTCTTACACAAACAGACTCCTGCTGATGGTGAAAATGACAGTTCTTGCAGAAGGTCTGTCCCACCGCTGCTTGCTGGATTAAAGAATAAACTCACATCCAACGCTGGAGGGCAAAATGAACCCGATACATAACAGACAACAGTACTGTTAGAGGACCGAAGAAAATGTGGGGAGAAAAAACTGTAATACGTTTTGTGCTAAATTTCACCAGCCTTAAAATTATAGTTCGCCCAAAACAGAAAGTTATGTCATCATTGACTCAACCTCATGTTGTTCCAAAGCCATATGACTTTTTTCTGTGGAACAAAAAAAGGAGATGTTAGGCAGAAAGACATGCAAACGGATCTGGAACAACATGAAAGTGAGTAAATGATGACAACTTTTTCATTTTTGGAAATTAAGCTCTACTCCAAAAACTAGTGAGCTGCCATGTTACCTATATACTGTAGGCAGATACTTTCTAAGTAAGTGTTATACCCGTCATGGAGCCTCATAAGTGATTGATTTAAAACACTCTATAATGGCAGCAACTCACAACTGATGTTAGTATGTTGCAAAACTATTAGAATGATACTTAGAAAAAGAAATAGCACACACACACACACACACACACACACACACACACCACACACACACACACATGTGTTGGTGCAGCTATCATTATGAGGACTCTCCATAGACATAATGATTTTTATACTGTACAAACTATAGATTCTATCCCCTAACCCTAACCCTACCCCTAAACCTAACCCTCACAAAAAACTTTCTGCATTTTTACATTTTCAATAAAACATCATTTAGTATGTTTTTTAAGTGATTTGAATTATGGGGACACTAGAAATGTCCTCATAAACCACATTTATAGCATAATACCCTTGTAATTACCAGTTTATAACCTAAAGAAAAGTCCTCGTAAACCACTTATACCTGCCCACACACACACACACACACACACAGATACACACACACACACACACACACACACAAACAAACACACACACACACACACACACACACACACACACACACACACACACATACACACACATACACTAACTCTCTCATACACACACACACACACTCACACACACTCTCACACACACACACTCACACACATACACACACATACACTAACTCTCTCACACTCACACACACACTCACACACATACACACACATACACTAACTCTCTCACACTCACACACACACTCTCACACACACACACACACACACATACACACACATACACTAACTCTCTCACACACACACACACACACAAAATAAATAAATAATTGGTTGGAAATTATTAATAATTTTAATTAGGTTGAGATATTTTACTGATACTTTTCAGTTTTGAATAAATGACATATTTTTTTTATTTGACATTCTGGGATTGTTTTTTTCTGTGAAGGATACATGTGATACGTACATAATTAATTGGCTTAAATGAGGCATCCGAGAAGTCGTCACAATTCATCGTGATCTCATGAGTATTCTTATGTATCTTACCTAAAGTGTGATTTTAGCACATGTACATTACATTACGTTCGCATACACTGAAACATGCAATATTGATGTATTGATCTAAAATGTAAAGCATTTGACATATGAACAACTTTAGAGACGGACAAATGTTTACGAATCCTTACTGAATCCATCGAATTCATGAAGTTAATCGGTACATTTTATTGTATTTATAATCAATAGGGTAAATGAAATGTTCAGTGGCATCACATTTATTTAATGCAGTTCATACATTTACCAGATTTGACATTTCGACGGTTTCATTCTTTTCTGTGATTTCTGCTGCCCTATTCTACAAGTTTCAAAGGATTATATCAATTTAACCTCTTCAACTCTGGGGCATTTTTGGGATGCCGTCTGCAATGTTTCACACTCAAATTTAAAAGCTCACTATTCACACATACTGTGAACTGATTTGATCAAAAAATAGTCTCATTTTTTAGATCCTCCCCTATGTATAACATGCTATAATCAGTAGTCAATATATAGTCAATAACATATATTTCTGATGATTTGTTTAGCATGTTTTTCCTGTTGGACCACATATTTTGTTCTGGACATCTAATATATAACATTGGATTATTCAGTCAAGCAAGATCACAGACAAGTAAAAATGGCTCATGTTTTAGAAAACTACCTAAGGTAAAAGCAGATATAAAGATTTCAGCTATTTGGGGCTTACAGCAGCTGTGATCGGTGCATAAAGAGATGTTTGTATTTAATATCTTGCAGAAATCATATTTCACTTTGTGATTCTTTTGGAAATCTTTCAAACTGTGGTTTTAGGGCAACAAAATAAACTTTACAGTCACATTCCTGAGAATAAGAGCTTTCATTTGATATATGACTTGTCCATTTAAGTGCTATTTGAAAGACTTTTAGATTCATATTAATGTTTCGTATCGTATTACCTCTAGGTGGCGCTTATTTGCAACGCGGATGTTTTCAGGACTTATTTTGTTATTTTAAGTAACAAATGCAGAACCTATGAAAAGGTCAGATTCTAAGCTTTCAAATGATACCACATATGCCTGACTTCTGTATCCGGCCACTTGAACATTTTAAGCGTAAATCTTTTGCACCCCCTTTTGAACCCACACGTGGGTCCGCAGAGCTAAAGACAAAACTTTAAAATGATCAAATGAATAAAAACTTCTGTAATAGTTTAATCATTACTTTTGCTGTGGAACACAAAATAAGTTTTCAGAATACGCTGTGGCAAAGCAATTACAATAAAATGGATTACCATTAAAGTAATCCATTCTATGTGCTAGAATCCTCTAGAAATATGATGGCTTTGTGTGAGGAACAGATCCAAATATAAGTTTTTATTCTTCTTATTCGTCTCCATCCGCCATAGCGGCCGTAACAGTCAAATACCGTACTCATTTTAACATTCAAAAATTGATGCCTCAAGAAGAGTTATGACACAGGTTTTACATCAGTGATGTCAAATGCTCATTGGCTCTCTCTCATTGGTGTCTTGTGACCAATTGCAACATGCCAAATTCTGTGTAACGTATTAGTTTGAATGAGATATAATGCCTATCATGGAGTAGATCTGGAATTTTTTTTTTTTTTTGTGATTAACTTAAATTTCACTCTCTATATCTCATACAAATCTGTTGGATGCCATGCAGCACATTGTCATTTGGACTCTTTTATATCTGCCTACTATATATATATATATATATATATCATATATATATATATATATATATATATATATATATATATACAAATAATATGATAATTTAAATTATATAAAATATATAATATATATATATATATATATATATATATAATTTAAATATTATAATTTATATTATAAAAAATAAATAATAGATTATATATATTTATATATATATATATATATATATATATATATATATTCAAATATTATAATTTATATTATAAATAAATAATATATATATATATATATATATATATATATATATATATATATATATATATATATATATATAATATTATAATTTAAATTATTAAAAACAAATAATAGATTATATATATCTATTATTTGTATATTATAATATAAATTATAATATTTAAATATATATATATATATATATATATATATATATATATATATATATATATATATATATAATTCAAATATTATAGATTTATATATATATATAATAAATAATATATATATATATATATATATATATATATATATATATATATATCTATATATTTGTATATATATATATATATATATAATTCAAATATTATAATTTATATTATAAAAAATAAATAATAAACTATATATATATATATTTATTATTATTATTATTATTATTATTTAATTTTTTTAAAGAAATTATGGTAAGGGGTAAGTGTGGGATTAGCAGATCAGAAATATGCAGTATATATAAAATAGCATATTGTCATTAAAATTATTGTGATTGTACATTGATCTGCCTGTTTTGTTTTTTAGATTGTTAAAAAGTGCTTGTGTTATGTTTAGTTGTCATTAGTGGATCTTAAATATCTGTAAAATAGTAAAAATATAACTATACAAATATATTTGTAATATAGATGATTCATAAATATGTTTACTTTTCTAAAGATGCAGATATATAAAAAATGTGTTTTAGATCAGGCGTTTTTAAACTTTGATCCCAAGGACCCCTAGCTATTTATTTTAATGTATAAAGTCACATGTATACTGTGTGAAAAAAAAATAAAGTATGACATTAAAAAAACAGCATGTTGTTTGCAAAATTGAATAATTTGCTTTTATTGTTATTGCACTAAAGACAAAAGAAATTATTAAATATAATCTAGGAAATATTTCCTCTTTATTAAGCTTGCAGTGCATCTTTTTTAATACACAATATTACTGTAGTATAATATTAGATTATATTATAAGCTAAAGCGAAACATTTTCCATTCAGATGTACTGCACAGCATTTTACACTGTACAGTCACAACAGAAGAGCAATCTATGCTTAAAAGTATGTACTGTACATTGCACAAGGAATGTGATATATATATATATTTTTTTTTTTTTTTTTTTTTTTTTAATGTGCACTTTTTTCTCTGAATTTTTTTGCGGACCCCGTAGCACCCCCTTGCAGCCCACTCGGGGGCCCAGACCCCAATTTGAAAACCCCTGTTTTACATTCTGTCAATACATCCATATTGTACGTTTATGCATCTATCTGTATGTTTAAATGTTACGTATGAATAGCTGTGCAATAATGAGATCAGATTGTAAACTTAGGGTGCCTACTTTTGAAACAGGCTTTGTGTTGAGAGCACGCATGTTGTGCCCTCAAATGCTACCTTTGTAGGGCGCTCACTAGGTTTTGGGGCAAGGCCATAGAGAGCACAAAAAAGTCCTATAACAAACCAAAAGTAAAGGAAGCTATCTTAAAGTAGCGAAACTACCTGTTTACCCTCTGTGCCATGTGACATTGTTGAAAACAGATCCATTTTCTAGAAAATCATCAGGAAATTGCCTTGAAAATCACTGGCTTGTAAATTGTGCTGTTTACTTGCGTCCATGTGGTAAAGATGGTGGAAGATACAGTTCTTGTTTAAACTACGTAACAACCCTGAAAAATAACATGCATGAGACATAAAGACTTTTTAGGTTTGAATGTACAGAAAATAACTAAAAGATGAGAAAACTGCAACCAATATCTGCCATTTTTATATACTTTTGTGCTTTTTGCTCTTTTTGGAGCTTGACAGGTGTGTTCAATAGATGGTGAGTACATAATGACAGAAATGGGGTGATGAATTCCTTTAATAGCTTATAAAAAACAGTTGCCAGTGATTTGATGAGGATCCTGCTTTTCAGAAATGGTATTTTGTAGTGTATGTGAAGATTGCAGTCTAATTAGTTCAAGGGGAAAAAGTGAAGAGTAATAATGCTTTGAAGCTAAATTGTTGATGCAGCTTCCTTGTGAAAATGTGAAGTTTGCTCCCCAGTGTAACCTTCATCCTGAAAGCTGCATCACGCGCGCGTGCAAAGGTGTCTCCCGCCTCCTTAGGTAAGTGTTTTGTCATGTTGCATTCTGCTCAGTGCATCAAGATAAGAGTGATGCCATTTCTGTTCTCTGCTGCCTTTCCCTTTCCAGGACCTTCTTCTAGTTTCTCTGCCCTTGATGTTTTTTATTTCTTTTTCAGAAGCTCTTCTGCCAATGTGCTCATGTGAAATGAATGTTTATCAGTAAGGCGATGGTGGCCGGCGATTTCTACAGGACCTGCACTGTTGGATGTGAGCTTGGCCCTCTGCCCAGATGCGCTTTACCTCCCTCACCATATCGCCCTGTATGTGTGATCGCATTAGAAGGGCGAAAGCAAGACATTAAAAGCCCATCGCGCAGTGCACACAACAACCCTTGAGTGTTGTAAAAGGAATGGCGCCTGGAAATGGGCAGTAAAGTTTGACAGCCCAGACATTATGTGATGGGCTATTATTAAATGTTTGCATCATGACAAACAGTAAATTGCTTTGTGGCAGTGGGTGGCTTTTATGGTCCCTTATAATCCTTAAAGACAAGGCCAATAAAGAAGAGCAAAGCATTTCTGTCCTGAAAAGTGTGAACTACACAAGTAATCACAAATTAATGTTGCGTGAATTAATCTTGAGTCAGAATAGCTTAGAGGTGTTTAAATAATTTGAGCTAAGGAGCACTGAAGCTGTTCTGGTGTTCTAGTAAACTGTAGTGTTTAATTACTCATTTCTTGTAATCAGACTTCACCTAAGGCTGCAGAATTTAACAGTAGTGTGAAAACAATAATTAGGTCAGTGGCACATTATTTTAGCCACTGAACACTGAAATTGAAAGGGAACTCTTTTAAACATTAGGAAAGCCCTACAGCATGAGTAGGGGAGAGTGGGGTATGTTGTCACACTTTTCACTCTGTCTTAAATTGACTGGGCACAATACATCACAATGGTATAAATGTCATACCAAATGAAAGAAAGAGGTCTTGGGTACATATTTGTATTCATTACATCTTAATAACTTATTTCAGTACAGAGTTGTAAACAGTTAAATACAGTGTGCGCACTTGTGACAACTTGCCCCATCAGCGGGTAAATTGTCACACTATGTTGGGTAAGTTGTCACATTGGATTATCAACAAATAAAAACACAACTACTTAATTGTGAATATTTTTTTTTATTTTTTTTTATTTCAAATTCAAAACCAAATTCAACATGATTAAAGAACTCAAATCAACAATCAATCATCCGTAAATAACACAAAAAACAACACATCCTTATCTGACTAACCATACTCATCTACGGAGTGACAGTTCTGGCACACATAGATTGCCTGGCCTGAGGTGCAATTATCATGGGCCCATTTGTTGCACCTCACACATTGCACCCAAGTCATCTTTGGGAATGGCTCCACACAGACGAGGCAGAAGCACTCTTCTTCATCTGATGATTACCCGTCTTGGATTTTTTTTGTTTTTAACTGCATTCTTGTTCTTTACAGATCCGGATTTTGACTCCCCCCTTTGCTTCCCTTTCTTCTGAAACAGACTTTTGCTAAATTGTGCCTTATTCTTTTCCATTTCTAGCGCCTGCTTCACTGGTGTGTCAGTTAGAATTGCTGTTTTGCGCCGTTTCCTTCCTTTGCAAGTTTTTTTTTGGGGGGTGGGGGCAGCTTTTGGATAGGGCCAGATGTCCTCTGGAGTTGGTAGACTTGTGTCAGCACTGACACTGCTGGAAAAGGGGGAGCTGATTCTAGCATAGGAATTGGGCAGGTCTGAGTCTGAGCTCGTTGCAGGAAGGGCTGGGCTGGTGCTGGGGTCTGGCATGGCTGGATTCTGAATTGGGCGATCCGTAACATAGGATGGCGCAAACCGTTGTTGGCACAGCTGTCTGACTTTCTACTTCTGTGGGAACCTTTTGACAATACCAAATAAGAGTGCAGTAATTTATGCCAAAATCCCCCGCTGTACTCCTGATTGATTTATTTTGCAACTCCATCTGCCTCACTGCCTTTAACATAGTATCAGGTGGTGTGCTGCCATTCTCCATCTTTCTTTTATCATTTCTAACTGTCTTTCTTTCTTTCTTCACATGTGACAACTTGCCCCAAAGTCATTGAGACAACTTGCCCCAAACTGACATGTGTGCTAATGTTAGCTAAATCTCAAAGTTAGCTCAACATAGGACTGCAGCTAAAGTATCAAAAGACACTTTAATATTTCCTCTACTCAGTACAAAAATATAATTTTGAACATTCATACCTAACAAAGTTTTATTACATACAATGTAAAGTGTCATTTTTTTAACTTTTGAAGGTGAAAAATAAGAAAATTGTGCCCACCTCATAATAGAGTGTCTTTGACCACATGTGAACAGGAAGTTAACCATAGAACATGATGTCACACTAAGTAGTTATTTAATTTGTGAGATAGCAGCTCTTGTGGTGGAGGAACGAAGAGTGTGACAACTTACCCGTGTGACAATTTACTCTGTTCTCCCCTAATATTCCTCGCATTTTACAAATGATTTGAAGAAACCAAAACGCTGTAAACAAGATGGAAATGGAAGGTTTTGCCAGTAGAACAATCCCACGAAAATATCAGGCAAATGCTGCCACACTTGGACATTAAATGTTATCTTGTTAAGACATTTAAAGCTATTAAACATAACTGGTCAGACAGGGTTTCTGAAATGTAATGCTAAACAACTACACAAAAACATTACTCAATGTAAATTAACATAGGCCCGTTACTTGGCGTGCACTTTTGCTTTTAAATACATATTTCTGACATTTTATTCCTTGCTAATTTGCAGTAGCCAAAATGCATAAATAATATTTGTTTTGTGTAAATGTTTGTCTCCAATAAATTGAGTAAGAAAGGAGAAAGATGAGGCTCGAGATAATCTATGTTTGTATTTTACAAAAAAAAAAAAAAAAAAGGAGTTACATTTACGGTAAAATACCTGCAGCTGTGGTTGCCAGAAATGTACCATAAAAAAATACAGTGACCATCTTTCAAACTTAACAGGATGTAATTTTGATGCCTGTGTACTTTACGGTTCACTACCATTAATATTATTAATACACGATATAACCTTAATATGCTAAACTTCTGGAACTACAAAAAGTCTGCTTTTCACTTTAAAATGCATTGGTAATTACCGTAGTAACCAGGGTTGGGAGGGTTACTTTTTAATGTAGCCCGTTACATATTACTGAGTACTTAGCAATAAATGTAATCAGTAACACAATCATAAGTAATGTAATCAGATTACTTCCCATTACTTTAGGATTACCACAAGAGCACATATGTAAATAAAGTCAAGATAAAATCAATATGATCTCTAAAACTTTAAATTATGCCTTGAATGCAAACAGAACATGTCTGAGTAATATTATGAGTACTGTTGTAGCTGTTATTATATCTAAGGAAAAGAAACATGGACACTGCACCCCTCCAAGGAAACAGAAAATGAACTGTTAATGTAGAACGACACAGTATTTTTAAAGAAATCAGGTGAGCTCTCTGTCTGCTACAGAAAAAGGACATTTCTCATAAAGCAAATAGTATCAGAACAGATGCACTGAATTATGGCTTGGTTAACATGAAACTAAATCTGACAAGATATACCTCAGATTCAAAAACACTGCAAAGTGTAATTCTACCATGTACTGCAGTTAGTGTGTATAGGCAATTGTAATTTGCACTATTCATTATTCAATAGGTAGATCACACGTTGTCATCCATCATCATCATCATTGTTATTATTGTAATAATTAAATGCTGGAGAGTGTCTTTCCTCTGCTTGCTCATGATCCAAAGTCAAACATCATCAGCTAACAGCTTATGGCTGATTTAGATGTTTATGTTTAAAGAGGATTTTAAAGGGGATGAAAGTTTTGATTTCAAAAGAAAAGAAAAAAATCTAGTTTTAAAGAATAGATCAAAACAGATTTAAACATTTAGTATGTCTTTTCAATGACTTATTCCTAATTACTATTAGTGTTGAACATGTTGCATTTGCCAGAATGTCTCCCTTTCTTTCCTAAGAACTTAAAACACATTTTAAATTCATCTGGTATTTGTGTGTACAATTTGGATTTGTTAATAATGATGCAAAATCATGAGAGGTGAAAAAAGAGAAGTCATAGCAGGTTTTCCAGGGGTATTTTTTCAGCTGATTTTTGTATTGTTGTTGTATTCAAAACTTTTTTTTTTTTTTTTTCTTAAATGATGAAGGTTTAAGTACCGTTCACCTGGGGGAGGGGTAATTTTTTCAGCTTCAAAACGGAACGGAACAACATACAGGACGTCCTGGCTAATATAGTACAGTTCGCATTTGCAATCATGTATACCATTGGATTTCTATGTCAGTATTGGCAGCTATTCCTGCTCCTGCCAAATGATGAGGGCCACAGATTTCTTTGAACTCATTTTAACACATTTTAATATTAACTAATGTTAGCTAATCTAGCTAACGCGATTTCTGTGTGGCACTTATTACCTTCAAATTCTCAGGTCCCTGGATAACGAGAGCATCTTCACAGCTGGAAGGCATAAATTCCACTGAAATGTAATGTTGTTTTGCTTTTCTCTTTTAAAGAGCGAATAATGTCGAAATTTCCAAGAAAATAATGCATGTTCTTTCAGGGCCATCGCGATGAAGCGGCTGTTTGCCTCGAGAGCAGAGTGCTGATGACAGGTGTTATTTGCGCATGCGACAGTAGGAGGCGCTCCTGACTCAAGCGAGTCATGAGAGAGAACTCGAAGAGAATGCGCATCTAAACCATCTCTCACTCTAAACAAACAGCTGTCTGTATCACTTGATGTCAGGAAAATTCCAACGCAGTCTCATGAAAATTCGTACATATTTTACGAGTTGGCTATTTCGTATGATTTCGTACGAATTCGTTCGTATAAATTTGTACGATTTCATCACGTGCAAATGCCCGGATCTCTAATGTGGAATAAGCGCGAGTTTACAAAACCTAACCAGTCGGTGGAGTGTGCAAACATGATAGAAAGCTGTTGTGTGAGATAGAAGCAAGTAATTGTCACGTATTAGATGGAAATGATGTCCAGCGACGTCATTGGCTGTAGTGAAAGTCAAGTGTAGTCATACAATACCATATGAATTAGCCAAATTTAGAAAAGTCATATGAATCCTTACGATTTCGCCATGAGAGTGTGTAGGAAAATTCACTATTTATTTCAGAAAATAAAACTTGTAATCCTGACAGTAATCCCAATTTTTTTTAATGTATCTGTAATCTGATTACTATGATTTTTATGTAACTGTAACAGATTACAGTTACTTATTTTTGTATCCTGATTACCTAACACCGTTACAAGTAATCTGTAACTCCCCAAGCCTGGTAGTAACTACAAAGGCCATTGAATGACATCAGGGTAACACATGTGACACAAAATAATGCAATAAACATTAACTAAACCACATAAAATATTACACAGAACACCCTAATATACATAAATAATATTAAAAATGAGAAAAAAATATGATTATTCCCATAAAGTATAATGAAATATGATGGGTCACGCAGGGACTTCTGGGAATGCCCGATTATTGTTTTTACCTCAATTATAACAACAGTTTACATGTATTCTCTTTTTTTTTAGTTATTCATTTAGTTATTTTAAGGCACAATTTACATTGATGTTTTTTTATTAAACCCCATTACATATATTTAGACATATATTACAGCTTATTTTTCTGTTAAAGCAGAATTTTACTTTATGTTTATGACTAAACATAATATACATTTTTACCGTGAATTATAGAGTAAAATTATACTTTTTACATCTAAATGATTTTTTTTACATTTTTTTACAATATTTTAATACTTGCTGGAATCTATGCCCCTTCTCGAAAAGAGTAGGGGTGTAACCCCGGTGTCCTGGCCAAATTCCCCCATTGGCCCTTCTCAATCATGGCCTCCTAATAATCCCCATCCACTAATTGGCTTTATAACTCCACTCTCTCCTCTCTACCAATAGCTGGTGTGTGGTGAGCGTACTGGGACACTATGGCTGCTGTCTCATCATCCAGGTGGATGCTGCACATTGGTGGTGGTTGAGGAGAGTCCCGTTCACTGTGTAAAGCGCTTTGAGTGTAGTGTCAGAAAAGCGCTATATAAATGTAACAGTCATTCATTCATTAAATGCATTAATTTGCTCCCTTTGCATTTATGTGCTCTGAAATGGTTTAAAACTGTTATTCTTTCCATTTCGACCCAACGGTTGTCGCCAAATGTTTAACGCAAGCATTCAAAATTATTATTGCCATTATTACCTGAGCACAGTTATACTTCTATTAAATGTAATCATATTTCTATGCACCAATACTTAATAAACAGCGATATCTACAAACATAAATTTTTACGAAAACATTTTAATACCGCGCTGAGACTTCTGTAAGCATGGTACATGCTGGGCTTTATGAATCGTTCATTCATTGAATGTATTTTAACTGATTCGCGGATAAGTATCAAACTCACCAACTCCAATGTAGTTTAGACTTAACTAATTAATTTAACTAACGTTACATAATGCTAAACAGATCATTAAGGTAAATTCGAATACGTACATGCCTACACACATTGCTTTTTAAACATCTAGCTGCAATTTATACATATATATATATATATAGATAGATAGATAGATAGATAGATAGATAGATAGATATGTGTGTGTGTGTGTGTGTGTGTGTGTGTGTGTGTGTGTGTGTGTGTATTGTATTAAGATGACTTAAGGAGTGTTGTGTAACTAATAATAATGACATTATGCTTAAAAAAAGCGTCGCGATATATCGCGATATATAGTTGCGGTAATTTTATATCGCCGGAAAAAATATCGCAATTATACCCTTATATCGCCCATCAGTAGCTTTAGAGTTCAGTCATTGACGGGTTAAATTCCAGCATGAGCTGAATGGTTCATTTCGGAGGCAGCAGGTGGAGAAGACAACGCGCTCAACATTTGCGCTCCAAACCTTCAACATCACACATCGAGCTCTCTCAACTCTGGACCAGCAGGAGGGATATCCCCAAAACTACTCACTCCACATCACATCAGCCCTGCGTCCTTTGAAGATGTCTCTTTAAACATCGACCATTCCCCAGCCCCACAAATTTCCACTCTTTCAGAATTCCAAATAGCTGCTGATCTCCTTGAAGTCTATTTGAATGCTGCACCCCGGAGTAACTTGCACGTTTTATGGTTCTGCCGCGACCTTCCCCACAGGCTGAGCAGGATGCCCGAGCTCTCCGCCGCGATACACGGGCATCACTGGATATAAATGACTGATCCAAGTGTGTGTGACTTCAGTGGACCAAACCAAAGGCTGCATGGGAGATGAACGCAGCAGGCAAACATCAACCCGATCTGTTAGAAAGACCTGTCAGCCTTCTAGTACCGACATGGGTAAGAGAAGATTCTCCTGGTGTGCAAACGCTGCCAAATGAACATGCACTTGTGTATACTTAAGCTCACATTTATGCAGAGGACAGATGGGTTTGCACTACTATAGGAACTGCATATGCTTAGCTAACTTTGTTATGGGTGAAGTCATTAAGGTGGTGAAGAATGAGAATTCCAGATGCAGATCTTGTATTAGAGAGCTCATATATGGTGAAATATTTAAATTGGTGTTGTAATCATTCACTCTGCACAGGGGGAAATACATATAAGAATTATTACTGATGTCTTCCTCTGTTTCTACTGAAATAACATGAAGAGAGAAATTCACATTTGATGCATACATTTCAATCAGTTCATAAATGTGCATGAACGGTTTTACTGTGTTTTGTCCTGCACTTTTTTGCAATATATGCAAAAAGGTAGTAGGGAATGAACATTCTAGTTATAGATCTGAAGTTGTAGAGACATCAGAGGTAGAACACTAGGGTCAAAATTGGTATATTCTGTTGCACTGTACGGGATTAAAAGGACAAAAATTACACATTACTCAAAATGTTCGGAAATGTTATGAACAGCGTTGGGTGTAATCTGATTACAAAGTAAACAGTTACTGTAATCAAATTAATTTTAAGTAAAAAAGTAGTGTAACACATTACAATTTAAATACTTTTTATCAGATTACAGTTGCTGACTTTCAATCAAATTAATTACCTTTAAGTACATTACTTAGGGTACACATATTAAAATATTATAATATTTATGTAGAATGCAATTAAAACCTGAATTATGTTCATATGTACGTCTGTTTGTGTTTACGTGACAGCTAAAGGGACGGTGACAATGAACGAGGAAAAATTTGGAATTTGTTGAGCGGAAAAACAAAAACTTTTCTCTGAAAATTGCTGTAGAATGTAACGTATCAGTAAAGTTATATGTAATGTGATTACTTTTCCCATTAAGCAATCAGTGAAGTAGTTTTATTACAATTTTAAATAGTAGTAATTTGTAGTGATGATTACTTTTAATGTGATGTGATTAATTTTCCCATGAAGCAATTTGATTACAATTTTAAATAAGTAAATAGTAATATGTAGTGTTTATTATTTTTAAGGTGATGTGATTACTTTTCCCATGAAATAATCAATAACTTAATTACAATTTAAAAAAAATAAGTAGTAGTTTGTAGTGGTGATTACTTTTAATGTGATGTGATTACTTTTCCCTTGAAGAAATCAGTAAAATAATTTGATTACAATTTTAAATAAGTAGTAATTTGTAGTGGTGATTACTTTTAATGTAATGTGATTACTTGTCCCATGAAGAAATCAGTAAAATAATTTGATTACAATTTTAAATAAGTAAGTAGTAATTTGTAGTGGTGATTACATTTAATGTAATGTGATTACTTTCCCCTTGAAGAAATCAGTAAAATAATTTGATTACAATTTTAAGTAGTAATTTGTAGTGGTGATTACTTTTAATGTAATGTGATTACTTTTCCCTTGAAGAAATCAGTAAAATAATTTGATTACAATTTTAAATAAGTAAGTAGTAATTTGTAGTGGTGATTACTTTTAATGTAATGTGATTACTTTCCCCTTGAAGAAATCAGTAAAATAATTTGATTACAATTTTAAGTAAGTAGTAATTTGTAGTGGTGATTACTTTTAATGTAATGTGATTACTTTCCCCTTGAAGAAATCAGTAAAATAATTTGATTACAATTTTAAGTAAGTAGTAATTTGTAGTGGTGATTACTTTTAATGTAATGTGATTACTTTCCCCATGAAGAAATCAGTAAAATAATTTGATTACAATTTTAAATAAGTAAGTAGTAATTTGTAGTGGTGATTACTTTTAATGTAATGTGATTACTTTTCCCATGAAGAAATCAGTCAAATAATTTGATTAAAATTGTAAGTAAGTAGTAGTTTGTAGTGGTGATTACTTTACTTTTCCCATGAAGCAATCAGTAATTCTATTACAAATGTAAATATGTAATTAGTCATTTGTTACTGTTTTTGAAAGTAACCAACACTAGTTGTAAACAGATAAATTCCTATTTGATGCATAATGATTACTGAATATATATTTGATTTAGGTGAAAATGATTAACACTGTTTTGTGTTTTTAGCTGCGCGATTTTGCCATATATATATATATATATATTTTTTAAAGGTGGCATTAACAATTACAGTAACAGACCTTATGTTACAGAGATACTGTATATTACAAATATGGTGAAATATTACATAAACATTAAGGGTTCTGTAGCTTGATTATTACTGACAGTATGCAGATACATAAAGCTTTTGGATTCAAGTGTTGAGCCTTGACATTATTTTATGTTAAGATTCTATTGTCTTTATTTTTGTCATATGCTTTGTAGATATGAAGTCAGGCAATCATTTTGCAAGTGAGTATATTTTGACTGTTAGACATATACATTTCTTGTGTTGTGTTCTTCATAATGAAATATCACTGGCATTAGTCCAGTAATATGTGGCGCAAACGTAACGAGAGTCCATGGCAATGTGTGATAATTTGATTTTAATGTAAATTAGATGTAAGTGAGAGCAAGTGCGACTGAGACATTTGGAGATAATGAGGTACTGCAATATAACGTAAAATAATGGTAAAATAACAATATAAAAAAGACCTCATTATTGCTACAGTATTCGCAATTAACAAAAATTAGCAAAACATTGCATGAGACGTTGCGTAATTGATAGAACAACTCATGGTAGATTTGAGATGACAGTGTAATCTCAAGGCAAAATGAGTTTTTGTGCTTTTGTTCCCATTTGCTGTATTCCTTTCTGCAGAGATAATGATGTGTGACAGTGTGTGGAGTAGCTTCATTCGCACTATTCATGAGGTGTTCGGAGATGCCCTCTCAAAGGATTTTCATCGCTAGAGCAGAGAATGCATTGCAAAAGCATTTAGACTTTATTTCTTTATTTTTCATTTCTTTGTGCACATTTGTTGTGCGAATGTTTTTCTTAACTGGTGAATGAAGTCTTGCCAGTTATACTGCTGTACCTTTATCAGTTTGTTTGGGTTTTTTAGGGGTTTGTTGAGGTATCAGTGAATACTAGCTCACTGCCTTTTTGATCTGAGGAGAACTTGCAGTATTTGCCCAAAAACAGATTGGATGTCTGTAAAAACAGAAATCAGTAATGATTTTTCCTTATAAATTTGTTCTTGAGCTACAGCCAGTACAGTCACGACGAGAGGCAGTAACTGAAATCAGTCTATTGATATCAGCTGCGAGGAATTGTAGAGGTAGGTACAATTATCATGAGTACAGAATATTTTTACTTCATTAAGAAATGCAAATCTCTTGCAGTGATAATGCCAGTTTATGCAGCAATGCAGTTTTTGAATTTATGTTTCACTAAATAGTGATTTGCGCTAAATGGCAACAGTGTGGCAACTTTAGAAAGGTGTCAGCATCATTATTTTATTTTTACACTAAGATAGGTTGATCTATTACTAAAATCAGTTGACTTCAGAACCTGAAAAACTGCTTTAATTGAGGCCATTTATTAATTTATTTATTTTTTAAGTTAACGATTTTCTTTCTTTTATTTTGGAACATGAAAATGGAAGTCTGAAATCATTGTAAACAGTAAAATTAAGACATATATATATATATATATATATATATATATATATATATATATATATATATATATTTAATTTTTTTTATTTATTTATTTTTTTCACATTTTTACCAGTATTTTCTGAAGCATGTGCATGATAAAATCTATTTAACGCAACACACAGAACTTCGGCCAAACATCTGAGAAGCTATAGTTTAAAAAACAATTAAAACTGATTTGATTATATTTATTTTTTATGTCAACATGTATTAGAGGCCCTAAACAAATAATAATTTCTTACCTTATTTAATTGAAAAATAAACACACCTACCAGTTTCACACCTTGTTTAATTTTCAGATTAACCCAAATGTAAAAAAAACAAAAAAACAATTACGCATAATGGTTGATCTTAGAATAAATTATCAGAATTGCCATTTAATAACTGTTAAAAAGTTATGTGTAAATCTATAAGGTATTTTTACGTGTTTCGGAAATGATAAACATCTTGCGGTAATGAGAATTTTATTCACAATTTACAGTTAAATACCATAAAAAATAAAAAAAATAAAAAATAAATTACATTTGATAAGATCATTCCGTTCACTCTTAAGCACCTAAATCATTTTTGATGCACATGTTAGTGGCTGTTAATATAAATGTGAAAATCTTTTGTCTACCTGATTTTGATTTACTCCGTTGCAACATCAAAATATCACTTGGGCAGGTTTTAAAATCGTGATCCACTCAAGTCAGTGGTATTATTATAGTTATTAAAGAACAACTGATGATACAAATACACTTAACACATCTATTTTGAAGAACAATTTAATAACATTTTTCATATTTTATTGTAATAAAACTTGCCATGTTTTGCTAACTGCAGAGAAGATTATGAATAATATTCTTACATATTTAGACCCTAATTAATTATACAATTGTTTAAAAACATACTTTTTTTCCCCCCAAAATGAAAAATAACATGTTTCAGTGAAAATCCTATATTCTGACTGACAAGAGAACATTTACATTTATTTTACCTTGTAGTCATTTTGAAGGTCAAAGCCAAATGTTTTCTGCTTCATCACAAAAAATATTTTTATTTTAAAATCTTGATGGACAGAGAATGATAATATCACTGATGTATATTTAATTGTCTTGCTTTTTTGTAATTTAAAAAAAAAAAAAAATATTATTATTTTTATACATAAATATTTAATGAGTTTTTTCTTAATTTTGAAAAAAAAAATAGTGTGACTAAAGTTCAGTCTTTTTTTTTGTTTTTGTTTTTTTTTTTTGTGACAGTTATGGAGACATTGTATAAATGAGAATTTTACATTTATTTGAAAGGTTTGTAAAATTGTCTGACTTAAAATTGGCAAGACATAGACAGCATGACTGTGTTTAAAAAAAAAAAAAAAAAAAAAAACATTATTTAATTTCATATTTTATTTATTTTTTTATTTATTTTTTTATTTTTTGTTATAGGAAAGACTGGGGCTAGTTGTCACACTTTTTACTCCAGTAAATATTTCTCAGGGTAGGGGGTTCTTTTTGAGTCAGCTTCTCAGCTTCTGCATTGCCACATACCTTAAAGTTTTGGCTACCAAAAAAATAAAAAATAAGCTATTGAACATTTTCACCATTATTGCCCAGGAAAATAAATAAATAAATAAACAGTTTTTGTGACAACTTGCCCCAGTGGCAGAAAATGTTGAATCCATTGTCTGACACATTTAGCATCAGTTGCGGTAATTAGAATGCAAAGTGTCTGAAACAGGTTACATAGACATGACTATAACATTTTTAATGAAACAAATTGTGGTGACAAATATCTACTGTAGGTGTCCATCTTCTACTCTTACTGATACATCATGGCAGAAAAAGTCTTTACTACTTAAGGCAGCCAAAAAGTGTTGCAATACAGAGAAATGGCTTGATGGACACCAGGTATTTTTATTCTATTATCCAGATAGTGATGTGTGGAATGTGATATTATAATTATTTTTTTATTTACTATTGGGTCTTTGGTACAACATTGTTTAAAACATTTTAACATTTTATATTTAAATTGTATATTTTGTTTATACTACATTTAACAGTCCCAATATTGCAGCTGGACGTGTTGCGGTAATGAGAGATTTACCTGAAAATTCTTTAAAAATCTAAAATAAAACATGAAATAATTTGTAATCTTTATGTGCAAGATGGAGCATATTATGTTTAATTTTTAGAATATAATTTCATAATGATTTTGAAATAGAAATCCTCACTGTTGTGGTTCAAGCTCAGTTTCATTAGAATTGCCCATATGCCAGTCGTGTAAGTCCAAAAAAGTGAAAAAAAATAAACACTTTTTTAATGTAGTTTTTTAAAAGTCAAAATGCCTATAACTCCAGAAGTATTAAAGATATCTAAATATTCCTTTAGTTTCTGATACAGAACAAATGGCCCTTTTTGTATCTCCATTATTTAAGCCCTATATGGTTAAGTTCCAGAGATATGGGGCTCTCAATGTGGCTCCATGTGTAAATTGTTAAATTTTACCCATTTTCAACAGTGAAAAATTAAGTGTGGTCAGTGGTAAAAAAATCTAGATTTTGTAGTCCAGCAAAACAAAGGTCTAAAGTACAAATAAAGTTAAAACTAGAAATGCACATTCATTTATTTACATAAAAACAACAGAGTCACAAATACAGAATAAAGAATAAGCGACACACATGGAAATGGCAAAATCAGCAAAGTTCTAGAATGCATGATTAGAGGTCCAAGCACCAAAGTAATAAAATAATTTTGATTCATTTAATCATGATTTGATTAATTTCAAGAGCCCTAATGATGCATTCCAGTCAAAAATTTTCGCACGGAAGTTTCTGATCTTAATGTCAAGATTAATGAACAGTAACAAATATTTAAATTTGAGATTAACTGCTGTGCTGTGGCAAAAAGACTATTGTTAGTAGTCTAGTCAAGTCATTTTTATTTGCATAGCACCTTTCACAACACACATCAAAGCAGCTTTACAGAAAATAATGCTGTAAGGGGTTCAGTGGAAAGGACGAGGCGAGAACCAGCTTGACAACTTAAATAATAGTTTAATAATAAACTTAACTAAAAACACAGTACAGCTGCCTGCAATTCTCTCTCTCTCGAACTGTTGTCCCCGGCCGCCTTTATCCCTCATGCGCCCCATCAGGCTGATTGGGGACCAGGCGTGCGTCATTCCAGCCCGGCCCCGGCATGACGTACATCCCCCCTTCCTCTCCGGGGGGCGTGCCTTGCGCCCCGACTGCTGGCGGGTCATCCCCGCTTTCCTCGACCTGGGAGGAGACAGGAGGGGAAAAAACAACAAAACAAAATAGGCGAGGGAAAGGCCAACACGGAGCGACAGAGAGAGAGAGAGAGGAGAGAGAGAAAAAGAAACTCACCAGTTCTTTGATGCGCCGTCGCGTGGTCCTCGATCACTCCTCCACCCTCTCAGGCGGACGGCAGCCGCTCCTCCCCGGGCGGACCGGAGTCAGACCTCCGACCCCCAGTGGACAGAACGCCCCTCCGCGTTCCTGGCGTCCCGTGGGGACACTCCTCCGCCCTTGGCAGCGGCCCTACCACTCCAGGCGGTCGGGGAGTCGCTTCCCTCCTCCCCCCGCGGACGGCGGTCTTCTCTCAACCCCTCTGCGTTCCCAGGGGACGGCAGGGCACTCCTCCACCCCCGGCAGCGGCTCCCATGCTCCAGGTGGTCGGGGAGTCCCGTCCCCACTCGCCTCACGGACGGCGGCCGTTCCCCGCGTCCGGGTGGTCAGGCTACTCCGTCCCCCGTCGGATGGCAGCGGCGCTCCCCTGGGTGGACGGCAATGTCGAGGACTCTGCGACGGGAATCCCTCCTCCTTCCCGGGTTTCGGCACCAGTGTAAGGGGTTCAGTGGAAAGGAGGAGGCGAGAACCGCCTTGACAACTTAAATAATAGTTTAATAATAAACTTAACCAAAAACACACAACCAAAAACCACACAGTACAGCTGCCTGCAATTCTGTCTCTCTCGAACTGTCGTCCCCGGCCACCTTTATCCCTCGCGCGCCCCATCAGGCTGATTGGGGACCAGGCGTGCGTTATTCCAGCCCGGCCCCGCCCTCCTCGGCTCTACAAATGCATTAACAGTAAATTAAATTGTAATATCTAGAAAGTCTTAAGGGGGTCATAGTAACTCTGGAACTCACTGATCAACTTTTATGATAGTATGAAACAAATTATGTCATTTACATGTGTACTTGTGGCATTTGCAGGGATCGAACCCGATCAAACTTAGCATTGTAAACCTATTAACCCACTGATCTAACTTGCTCTTATTTATTTTTGGGAGATTTGATTCAGATCAGACTCACAGATGTGTTGCTATAAAACACTGCTGGAAATGTACTGTGTTCTTGTCTTTGGGATTTGGAGAGTTCGCTAATTGTGTACCCTAACGAGATTGCAGTTTTGACATGTGTTATAACCTTAAAGTCATGATTTTTTTATTTATTGTGTGCTGGATATAGGACTTGAGTTCTCATAATATGTTTAGTTTTCAGTGGTAGAGACACTGTTGTTGTCAATTATGTAGTCAACCAGGCCTGTGCTGGTGATTACTGCAAAATAATTGGTTGGTTTGTAAAATTGACTAAAGTTCAGGCATGAAACTCTACATGGCGCAAGCTGATAGGTTCTTTGAACGTGTTATCTGTTAGCCAGTCAGCTCGCTGGCATGTGATACGTTAAGCCAATCGGCTCACATGGTGCAAGCTGATAGGTCCTTTGGCATGTAATCGGGTTGCCAATCAAATGTCTAGTCTCTCTTTGTTTAACATTTAAATTGCTTAGTTTATCAAATAAGCTGGTTTAACCACAGCATGCCACAAATAGTTTTTCTTTGAAATGCAATTTGCTCAGGTGGTTGCTGGGGCTTTTCTTCTAACAGCTTGCACGGTAAGGACTGCTTTTGACCATGACACACAGAAGCGCATCTTTATCAAGGTAAACCTAAGCCAAATCTGGCCTGGCACACATCGATATCTCAGGTCATTAGTTTGAATAAATCCACACATTGCTAGGCTAAGTCACTAGTTAAATAAGTTCAGGGCTTTCCAGTTCCAGGTACACTAGGTCAGGTCACTAGCTGTTTAAGCCATTCGGCCAAGCAGGCTCAGGCTTACTTGGCTAGCATACACTTGATATACATGGCTCTACAGAGCAGCAGCAGTACACAAGACTTGGCAGTTGATCTGCTTGGTTGGGGGGTAGTGTTTTGTGTTATGTGTTTGTGAAGCTTCCATGCTTTGTTGGGAGATTGTATATGTGCATTGTCAGCAGCCATATCACCCTGTAGCTCTAGACTGGTTACCCACTTAAGCTAAGCAGGGTTGAGCCTGGTCAGTACCTGGAAGGGAGACCTCCTGGGGGAAACTAAGGTTGCTGCTGGAAGAGGTGTTAGTGAGGCCAGCAGGGGGTGCTCACCCTGTGGTCTGTGTGGGTCCTAATGTCCCAGTATAGTGATGGAGACACTATACTGTAAAAAGGCACCGTCTTTCGGATGAGTCATTAAACTAAGGTCCTGACTCTCAGTGGTCACTAAAAATTCCAGGGAACTTCTCGTAAAGAGTGGGGATGTAACCCCAGTGTCCTGGCCATATCTGCCCATAGGCCCTTATCCATCATGGCCTCCTATTAATCCCCATCCCTGAATTGGCTACATAGTTAGTTAGTTACATCACTCTACTCTCCTCTCCACCAATAGCTGGTGTGTGGTGAGCGTACTGGTGCACTATGTCTGCTGTTGCATCATCCAGGTGGATGCTGCACACTGGTGGTTGAGGAGAGTCCCCTGTTCACCGTGTAGAGTGCTTTGAGTGTAGTATCAGAAAAGTGCTATATAAATGCAACATTCATTCATGTCTTGTTTTTTTAGGTTTTTTGGGCATTGCTCTGCAGTTGCTAAGATTGGTTCTGATTGATTGTTAGCACATTGCTGTGTGGTTGCAATGGTGTTCTGATTGGGTCCTTACTGGCCAATAGAGTCCACCCTCAAGTCTCTATGATATAGAGAGCAACAGTCTGGTTGCGGAAGTAAAAATACCATTACTTTTCTCCATAGATAACTTATAAACCTTTAAAGACAGACCTACCATGAGCTCCGAGGTTGTTAAGCAATGGAATAGATGAAATTTCAAACAAACACTCACTCAGCTCAAGCAATTCCAGGTTATTTTGGTATCGCAGAGATGAACTGCCGTCAAAGGATGCTTTGTTGAAATTGAGCTGAAAATGCCCATGGTTTGTGAGGTTGAAGCCTGATTTCTGAAAAATTATTGGAGATGTGGGCTTCTTTAAATCTACATCAGTTTCTGTGAATCAGGACAAACTAAGGATTTGTCATAATTTATGATATTTCACGGATCACCGTCAATGTTATCATGTCTACTCTATTAAGACCCTTTCGTCCCACAACTGCTGTTGGTAGATTCAAACTTTTCAAGAAGGAATCGCATAAACTTTGATCACAAATGACCTCTGTGACTGATATGGGAAATCTGCTGCTCGAAAGAACCTAGAAGCATGTTTGCATGCGATGTGATGCTACAGTAATTTTATCTATATGCTTCTGTTGAAGCCATCAGTCCATCAGTTATTGCATCTTATTTTTTATTTTTTTTACATTTTGTAAAACACTTATACTTGTGTAGCATAATTTCTGGTGAAGAACTACACTAACCATGATCATGAAGAGAAAGATCCACCAATCAGAGTATTGCATCCAACAAAGTGCGCCAAAAGAGCTCTGCAGCTCCACCTGCTCCCATTACTCACTGTCACTCTCGCTACACTTTCAAACTATTTATATATTTGTATATATCTGAATATTTTGCAGTAACAATTTACTGTTTCTATACTTATAATGAACAACTTTAAATCAATACTTTTATATTTTTTCATCTTTTTTTAATAAGTTTACATAATTAACAATGCTTTATAGAACTGTCTTTTCATCAGATTTTTGTTTTTGTTTTTTGCATCAAATCAAAGTTGGTAATGTTGTATCACCTCGGAGCTGGTTGGTTTGGTGCATAGCTTAGAACCATAGACATTGCTAGACCCTATTTAGGAGGGCTTTAGCCCCCCTGAAATTAATCTCAGCCCCACTAAAAATCTGTTACTCAGCAATCAGCATGCAAATCTTTTAAACAGCGGTAGCACTTCACTAGTTTTAAGTATGTGACTGCTTTGGTGGCTTTTTCCACTAAAGACTGACTATAGCATGAGCCAATAGCATTGGAGTGTGGGCTGTGAAGGAGCGTATCATTGGCTCGACCCACTGAAGGAATACACCCCATTCCCCCATTCAATTCAAGAACAAGCGAAAAAAAAAAAAAAAAAATATCTATGCAATAGAGTGCAATACATTAAATGTGTTCACCTTATGGTTTCATTGGAGGCTGAGCCCCCCTACTATTGAAATCATAGAATCGCCCCTGGATAAAGGATTTTACTAAATCACTATGGGAAAAATGAATGGGAAAAATACTTCCGGAACCAAGACGGCTGAAAGGGTTGGTCGGCACAGTTGTGCTCTCTACTTGTTTCTAGATATGGCTAGAATCCCTCCTTCACTACTTCTATAGGATTTTTTCACCCATTTTATTATCCACCAGGCGAGAAGTCTGACCCATTCTTAAAGTAATAGCACAATTTTCCTCAACAAGCTGCATGATTTTAGGTCTCGTTCATGTTCGTAGCACTAACGCAGTTCAAATCTCTAACCCAATGAGCAATGAAATACTGCATCAGCAAGCAGCATAATGAATCTAATGCACAGAATTTTGCCATTGCCACCTGTACTGAAATATAAATATATTTAGATTGTTCCCTGGAGCCATGATGATTTACTTGTAGTGTGTGATGCCACAGGATAATATACTAGTCACAGCTAAGCAATTAGTCAAGCATAATGTAAAACTGCATATGAGCTGTTGGATGTCTTCTTTATCTCTTTATCTATAAATCGCCATAGCAGCTTTTAATATATCTCACTCTGGCATGCACACACAGGCCATAATACATGCTCAACTCTCAAATGATTGCTCATTATTCTTGAAATACTCAATTAATACTGTCCTGATACGTTTACCCACCCTATAAAAAAAGGCTCCTTTCCATCACATCTTTGTCACCGAGCCCAGCCTCGCCTTTTCATTTCAATTTTGATTCATGACAGGTCTGAATTTTAATGAGCTCCATTTTGCATTTGGAAACTTACCTCGCCTAAGTGTTACTTCATAACGAGTTTGATGATTGAAATATTTTTAGAGAAAATTAGAATGTCATGAATGCTGATTAAGATGCGTTTGTCATAATAATAAGACAATCAAGGAGGGGTGTTTTATTAATCAGGTTTCATTTGTTTGTTATTGTTGCAGATTTGGAAAAATGAAATATTATTATTTAATGTTGAGACACTTGCTGAATTGTAGATTTGACCTTCACTGTTAAGATTTATTAAAATGTTAAAGCAGAGGTTGCAAAGAATTATAATTGTTTTCTTGCTGTGTGTCGGCACTGAGGATTTTTCTACCATCTCTAAATGGCATTCCTGTTTTGGCATAAATTAATAAAAAAATTAAATAAATGGTTTTTCAGACGTTTTGCCGTTTAGTCAAAGGTCTGGCTATGCGATACCACCTTCCAGACTGTCAGAATTGCTACTCTGTAGCTTGCTCTTAACATTCACTTTAACTTTGCAGTTCAGTGTAAGATTGGCATGCCTTTAATATCTGAAAAGCTAGAAGAAGTCAGATATTGTTAAAGTTGTGCGGCCCAATTGTTCAGACACTTCCCTTTCAAATGCTTTTCCTATTGCAAGATGTACAGACTTTTAATCTTCTGGCGAAAGCTATATCGACTGTTTTCGCCTGTCCTGTTGTCAAGGTAGAAAGATAATATCCGTTGCCGGCGGATTGTCTGTGTGTCGTAGCCCTCGAGCAGGGGAACATTATCGGCTCTGATCTGATCTCAAGACAGCAGTTGACCTTCATTCTTCTAATTATTATCTTGATTGAAGCAATTCAGTGGCACTCTCGTCCAACTCTGTAGTGAATTTAAATTAGAAGCAATATGTCACAATTACAACACTATAAACACCACAAGGTAATCATTGTTTGAAGCAGATAATTGACCTTAAAGGCGTTTAAAATCACGCAGATCTAACAAATCTAGCTTTTTTTTTCTTTTTTTTTTTTTTAATAAGGTCATTGATTGTTTCAAAAAATAATAGCACATCTTTCTTCGGTAAGCCACATGATTTTCAATATCTAGGGTGATTTATTTTTTTCCCCAAATGTTATGTTTTATTTAAGTTTGATCATCAAAAGGGTGTCTAATCAAACAAATTGATAAAAATTAGGGCTGTCAATTGAATTAAAATGTTTTATCGAATTAATTACATGGTATGCCGATTAATTAATTGAATTAATCGCAATTAATCACAATTAATCACATACATAAATATAAGCTGAGAAAGCTTCTCAAATAACAATAATTCAATATTAAATGATTAAATAATTATAAATAATATACTGTATATATTATACAAAAATAATAATACAGATAATTAAAATGCATTGCTAATTTACATTATTTTGGTATACAAGTGAATCATTAAAAAAGACAATACAAAAAGTGGCTTTAGAATATGATAAATATATATATATATATATATATATATATATATATATATATATATATATATATATATATAAGGGCTTGTTTAAGGACGCGTCAATGTACACCTGTGTCAGATGGATGCTTTTGGAGCAGCTCGGTTGTGTTGTGTCATAAACATACTGTTTTTAGGTCACTACAGCCCTAATAAAAATGGAATCAGATGCAATAAAAGAGCTTCATGGTATGAAAACTTTAATGAAAAAAATCTGTCATTACACATTACAGCTGAAATAATATTTTAAATATACAAATTAAAAATAATAATATTTAATTAAACAAAAATCATTTTAAATTATTGATATTATTATTATTATTATTATTATTACTACTACTTCTACATTGAATATAACTTTTCTCTATGCAGTAGGAATATATTTCTGTCGTAATGTCTTGAATTTCACGCATCCGACTGAATCAAGCTTTTATTTTGGCGGAAAACTCAGTTAAGACCTTTGAGTTCCTGTGTGTATATTTGACGGTAGTTTTTAATAAGCTCATCATATTTATTTATTTCATTAAATTGCATAATTTTGCAGTTGACTAATTGTCTTTCCGAATCAAAGGGCACACAAGTATTACTCATGTTTGTAGTACAAACAGTGTGGAACGAGTTCGCGCCGACATTTTATTCTAAGTATGAGCAGTCGTAACAGTTATTCTTGCCTTGGCAATCAACACTATTAAAATGGAATCGAACTGAATTGTTTTGTTAGGTGTTACTGTCTTGACTGTTTACATGATCTGTTGTGCGAAGAGAAATTGTATTTTTATTTTAACTGGCGAGATGTGCCTGGCTGCCCACAGTGAGCTACGGTGAGGTGACCCACAGCCAGTTTCTCAAGCCAAAGTTGGATTTCTGACCCTACCAAATCATCAAGCCGTGACTTCCACTGTTTGGCCTTAAGCGAAGCATTTAAGCCCAGGCTTCTTGAGCGATCCAGAAATGGCCCTGCAAGAATTAAAATAGTTTTCATGTGGCTTTGCGAATTGTCTAGAAAAAGGCAAAAATCTACTTTTCCTGATCCACTGATGTATAGAGTGTCACAGAGGGCTCCCGTATAGAGTCCAAACCGGTCTCTAACTCCAAACTTTGATTAATTGAGAGTCTCTTGACCTACATCCTGGTGTCTCGAGGGGGAAATGGTTTAGGTGCCAGAGAGAGAGAACTAGGCCAGCAGAGAGGCTATGAATTTGTCAGAACCCGTGTCATGGCCAGAGTGGACAAACACATGCATGGCTAAAACTAAATGTTGTTTTTGCAACTAACCATATTTAAGACATTTCCCCAATGAAATGTTTGATTTGGTTGATACTTTTTTCTGTAGAAATATAAACATAAATTATAATGAAAGTCAAAATGTGTAGAGGGGGCTCCAAATGACAATTTTCGCCTATTTTTAAGCAAATCTACAGGTAAAAAAATAACCTTAGAATGGTGGCAGTGTCACGATTTTACTTTTACACAGAGACAGTTAAGTCTATTACTAAAATCAGTTGACTTCAGCAACCCTTGTGTCCAGATATGTGAAAAAACACATTTTGTGTTTTTCCAAAGTTTGAGTGCCTATAACTCCTGAAATATTAAATATATCTCAATATCCTTTTGTATTCTAGTTCAGAACAAACTTTCTGTTTTGTATCTGCATGTTTAAAGACCTACTTGGTTAAATCCCAGAGTTATGTGGCTCTCTATATGGCTACATCTGTAAATTGTGAAACTGTACCCAATTGTCAGTGGTCGAGAACTAAATGTGGGTCACATGATATTAAGCTAGATTGTTTGTTTTGAATCGGACTGATACGGTTCTCTAGTTCAACTCAAAGTCTCAATGGTCAGTTAACAAGATTATCAGTGAATAACAACTATTGTACGATCTCAGAAGACTTGGAGTATAGAGCACGTGTCATATCGATTACTTTTATGGTACTTTTTGTCATTTTAGACCCAGTCTCCATTCACTTTTAATATATGGAAAAAAGTTGCCAGGAAATTCTTCAGAAAATCACCTCTTGTGTTCTAACGAAAGGTCATACAGGTCTGGAATGACATGAGGGTGAGTAAATGATGACAGAACTTTCATTTTTGGGTAAACTGTCCCTTTAAAACCTATCACCTGGGGGTGGTGTGGCTTAGTGATTTACAGATTTGGGCTGGTAATCAATAGGTTGAGGGTTCAAAACTCACCATTGTGCTTTTGTGCCCTTAAGTAAGACATTGTACACCAGTTTAATGTCTAAGCAACTTATCATGACAGTGTTCTGTGACAACAAAGACTTCATTTGATTCAATACTGTATTTCAGCAGCATTCTGAGGAGTATTTTTCAATCTAACAGCCACAGAAAGCCCCTCTTGGGCCTGTTTTGCAAGGGTAACTGAATTAGCAGCCCTGTAGTGCTCCGTCATTTTGTGCACAGAAAATTGGAAAATAATTGAAAGATCCACAGGCGACTTTTCTGTTGAAAACCATCTTCCCAAGGTGGAATATTATATAGTGAGGGAAATTAACAGGTCAAAATCTCTTTCTTATACAGTATGTGTTAAAGGAATAGTTCACCTACAATTGACAGTTCTGTCATCAAATCTCATTTGCACTTCTGCATATTGCTTTAATTCTTCACATTGGTTTTAATGACATTAAAGGGCTTTGGTTCTTGATAGTCTTGTAGCATGCCAAGTTTAAGTGAGATTTGAGAGCTACGGGAGATAGGTAGATTACTTTTTGACTAATTTTATGATACTTATATTGTGCTTTCATTGTGTTTTTCGGAGCCCTTGGTCACTATACATTTGCAGTGAATGGGAAAGAGTGCAAAAATTGTGTAAACGAACAAAAAGTGTGAACTGTTTTTACAATTTCTCCCTTTCTTCTTTTTGGGTTTGGAACAAATGATGGTGTGAACGTACAAAAAAACATTCTGTTATTTTTTTTCTCCCTTTTTATTTATTATGCTAAATCTTTTGACATGTGATTACACAATTTATCTTTGTTTTTTCTCAACAGACAAAAAACGGACTTGCACTTTTGTATGATGAACACACTAGTAACACCTACGACGTTCGTTTGAAGTTGACGAAAGAGTTGTTAATCATACAAAAACAGGACGTGGTTTGCATTAACAGCAGCGTCTCCCACTTAAATGTAAGTACTGATGCTTTACCTTCAACTCAGTCATGATTCTTACACAAACATACACAGAATTGTAATTGCATTGTTTTTTAAGTCATAAGTTTCTCATTCCTTCATCATTGGACGTCAAAAACAGGCGGGCGTGTTCTGTTAGTGATTGATTATAGAGATTCAGAACAATGCAATGCAATACAATTTTTAATCACATTTGACATACCTGTCAAGGAGCACGTTACAGTTCATTGTTTGCAAGCATGCGACACATCATCATTCATATATGGTCATATATGGTATAGTTGTCAGCAGCGCTTTGGCCTATTTTCACAACTCTGATGCTGACAACACAGAATGAAAGTCACTGAAACACTTCACTGTACAAATCATGCTGGAGAACCAAATATACTGTATGCCATGATCAGTATAATACATGACACAAAATACAACATTAAACTGGTGGTTGATCATTAGTTTAATGTTTCTATACATTACCAGTGGTTCTCAACTGGTGAGTTGCTTCACAGTAAAGCAATGCTAGATGAAAATAATAAAAAGCATGCAACTATTTTATTGTGCATAATTACAATAAAGACACAAAAAGGCTAATCAACTTTTAAAAGGGTGAAAATGTTTTCCACATCGTTTGTTGATGTCAAAGTCAGAGTCCAATCAAACTCTACAGTATTCTGGCGCAAAATTCATGTGTCTCTTGGTAGAGGCTCATCAAATTAGGCAGATGTCAACATGGAGAGATTTTGTGACATAAACTCATCTTTGAAAGCCATGAACAAACTACGCAAGGTAAAAGAAAATACAGTGGAAAGAAAAAGTATGTGAACCCTTTGGAATTAGCTTGTTTTCTGCATTAATTGCTCATATAATGGGATCTCATCTTCATTAAAGTCACAAGTATAGACGAACACAATGTGCTTAAGCTAACAACACACAAACAATTATAATGTTTAATGTCTTTACTGAACACATCCTCTTTAACATTAACAGTCCTGTGGAAAAAGTAATTGAATCCCTAGGCTAAAGATGATAAAAAAGCTAATTAAAGTCAGGAGTCTGCAAAACAGGCATCCACTTAATGAAACGAGATTGTAGGTGAGGGTTAGAGCTTCTTTGACTTATAAAAAGCACTCAGATATTTTGAGTTTGCTATTCACAAGAAGCATCTGCTGACGTGGACCATGCTTCGAAAAAAGAGATTTGCATAGAGCTGGAAAGGGTTACAGATTTATCTTGAAGAGCTTAAATATTCACCAGTCCACAGTTAGACAAATTGTCTATAAATGAAGACGATTTAATACTATGGGTACTCTCTCTAGAAGTGGCCGTCCAGCCAAGATGAGTCAAAGGGCACACTGCAGAATGCTCAATGAGGTAAAAAAAGAACCCTAGAGTGACAGATAAAGACTTGAAGGAATCACTTGGAACTGGTTAACATCTCTGTTCTTGAGTCTACTATACAGAAAATATTAAACAGGCATGATGTTCATGGCAGGACACCATGAAGGAAGCTGCTGCTTTCCAACAAAATCATTGCTGCCTGAAGTTTGCCAAAGATGACCTACACACTCAACAACGCTATTGGGGAAAAAAATTTGTGGACTGATGAAACTAAGTTTGAATTTTTTGGGAAGAACACGCAGCACTACTTATGGTGTAAAAAGGGCATTGCATACCAACATTAAAACATCCCAATGGTGAAGTACGGTGGAGGGAGCTTCATGATTTGGGGCTGCTTTGCTGCTTCGGTGCTAGGACCGTTTGCCATCGAAGTTGAATTCCCAAGTTTATCAAGAGATCCTACAAGATCAGGGTGGCTGTGCGCCAGCTGCAGCTCAGTAGAAGTTGGGTGATGCAGCAGGACAATGATCCTAAATATCTAACTAAATCCATTACAAAATGGCTTAAAAAAAAGAAGAAAATCCACCTTTTGGAGTGTCCCAGTCACAGCCCAGACCTTAATCCAACAGAGATGCTGTGGAATGACATCAAGAGAGATGTTCACACCAGACATCCTAAGAATATGTCTGAGCTGAAGCAGTTCTGTAAGGAAGAATGATCCAGAATTGCTTCTGAACATTGTGCAGGTCTAATCCGCAGCTACCGGAAGAGCTTGCTTGAGGTTATTGCTGCCAAAGGAGGATTGACCAGTTATTAATTCCAAGGATTCACTTACTTTTTCCAAAGCTCTGTGGATGTTTATTGGGATGTGTTCAATAAAGACATGAAATATTAGTACTGTTTGTGTGTTGTTAGCTTAAGCACATTGTGGTTGTCAATACTTGTGACTTTGATGAAGATGAGATCACATTTGATGTCCAATTAATGCAGAAAACCAGCTAATTCCAAAGGGTTCACATATTTTTCTTGCCACTGTATAATGCAGACTAACATAAAATTACATCCGTAGACTATATCTATTTAGCCAATGTCATGACAATGATTTTGCACACTGTTGGGCTTATGGAGGGGTAATATAATGTAGGGAAAATGTGGTAGTATAAATGTACACGGTATGGATTAAAGTGCCTGCGTACCTCCATTATTAATATGTAATAAATTGTATAATGGAATTAGCCACGTTCGACCACCATTATAAGAAGAATAAATGACAAATGATCAGATTAGAAATCTGAATAAAATTCTCCACCATTAAATATGTAATACAACAGGCTCATTGTATCCACTCACAATTTATATGTAAGGAATTATTATATACATCAATATAGGTCACTGTTCATAACTCCACTATCAGAACGATAATGGCCAAAAATGGCATCCCTGGAAGAGTGGCGATGGAAAACCACTGCTAACCCAGAAGAACATTAAGGCTCATCTGAATTCTGCCAAAACACACCTTGATGATCCTCAAAGCTTTTGGGAAAATGTTCTGTGGACTGATGAGTCGAAAGTGGAACTGTTTGGCAGGACACCATGAAGGAAGCTGCTGCTTTCCAACAAAATCATTGCTGCCTGAAGTTTGCCAAAGATGACCTACACACTCAACAACGCTATTGGGGAAAAAAATTTGTGGACTGATGAAACTAAGTTTGAATTTTTTGGGAAGAACACGCAGCACTACTTATGGTGTAAAAAGGGCATTGCATACCAACATTAAAACATCCCAATGGTGAAGTACGGTGGAGGGAGCTTCATGATTTGGGGCTGCTTTGCTGCTTCGGTGCTAGGACCGTTTGCCATCGAAGTTGAATTCCCAAGTTTATCAAGAGATCCTACAAGATCAGGGTGGCTGTGCGCCAGCTGCAGCTCAGTAGAAGTTGGGTGATGCAGCAGGACAATGATCCTAAATATCTAACTAAATCCATTACAAAATGGCTTAAAAAAAAGAAGAAAATCCACCTTTTGGAGTGTCGATGGAAAACCACTGCTAACCCAGAAGAACATTAAGGCTCATCTGAATTCTGCCAAAACACACCTTGATGATCCTCAAAGCTTTTGGGAAAATGTTCTGTGGACTGATGAGTCGAAAGTGGAACTGTTTGGAAGACAAGGGTCCCGTTACATCTGGCGTAAATCAAACACAGAATTCCACAAAAAGAACACCATACCTACGGTCAAGCATGGTGGTGGTGGTGTGATGGTGTGGGGATGCTTTGCTGCTTCAGGGCGACTTGCAGTAATTGAGGAAAACATGAATTCTGCTCTCTACCAGAAAATCCTAAAGGAGAACATCCGGTCATCAGTCCATGAGTTGAAGCTCAAGCGCAACTGGATTATGCAGCAAGTCAATGATCTAAAGCATAGGAGTAAGTCCATCTCTGAATGGCTCCATAGAAGCAAAAGTAGCGTTTTGGAGTGACCTAGTCAAAGTCCTGACTTGAACCCAATTGAGATGCTGTGGCAGGACCTTAAACGGGCAGTTCATGCTCGAAAACCCTCCAATGTGGCTGAACTGCAAAGAAGAGTGAGCCAAAATTCCCCCACAGCGTCGTGAAAGACTGATCTCCAGATATCAGAAGTGTTTGGTTGCAGTTTGTGCTGCTAAAGGTGGCACAACCAGCTATTAAGTTTAAGGGGGCAGTTAGTTTTTCACAAGGGTGATATAGGTGTTGGATAACTTTTTTGATTCATTAAAGGTTGCCTTAGTTTTATGTTATGTCTTGTCTAAAACAATTCAGGATGAAAAATACACAAAAAATAGAAGAAATCAGGAAGGGGCAAATACTTTTTCACAGCACTGTATATGTATATATATATATATATATATATATATATATATATATATATAGTGTGTGTAAGTTACTGTGTTTGGTTGTCACTCAATGTCCAATGAAAAAACTAGGTCTTGAAGCAAAACCAGTTGAGAACCAATGGATTTTCCCCATTTAAAGGTGTTACTAATTATAAGATACATTATAAGCTATTATTTTTTATTTCTATTTAATTTTACTGATAAACTGTTAAATGTCCATGTCTTTCTAATTATTTGATATGTAATTAATGCCATGAATATTTTACCAACTAAATTCCCACTTTTTAAAGCACAGAACTGTTGTACTTCGACGGCAGGCGACTGGAGGTCTCGGTCTGAGTATCAAAGTAGGTTTATTTTCACTTTTAATATGTTAAGTGACTAAAGAGCTTAACTGAACATGCTCCGGTATTGCACACACATCTCTACAGGAGAGATCATCATTGCACAAAAGTAGTCTTTTAAAGTTCAAAGAGAACGTTGAGAGAACGATCGAGATTCATTACTTGATGCAAAAGTATCTTTGATGAGGCAATAGATTTGGAGTTTGGAAATGTAGATAACGGACGTAAGATATGGGTGTGAATTACCTTCACGGCTCTTCATTTTTTCCAGGGAGGAGCGGAACACAAAGTGCCTGTGGTCATCTCTAAGATTTTCAAAGATCAAGTAGGTAAGATGACAACAGTTTCTCCAATTTACTGTAAACTGGCCGTAGTCAGAGCAGAAAACAATATAAATATTTAGTGGTGCTTGCTGTTGCTCATACTTATCTAACCGTGAGTGTTAAACTTTAGGATATAAGTCGTCCTGCACCGTCAGTGTTAATTAAAAAAAATATATATATATTTTTTACATTTAGTCAGTATTTCATCGCCATATTCATTAATTTTAGGCAATTTTACTCCGACTAAAATGGCATAAAATTGTATTAAAAAAATACGTAAATGTGCAAAATGACAAAAACATGTATTAAACTGTAACAGACAAAACTTTAACCAAGTATTCAAATAGTCTGAAATGTTTAAACTATTTACAGTAAAAAAAAAAAAAAAAAAATGTCTTTTTGAAGATTTACGAATTTCATCAATCTGAATTGAGTGATCTTGAACTAGATAAAGAAATGTAAATATGTTTGTTTAATTTTTGTGTTTTGATGAGTGTCTTTTAAATTGAGTCAATATTTCATCATGTTACATTCATTATTTTAGTAAATTTTACTCTGAGTAAAATGACATACAGTTTTAGTCAACAGAAGTAACATACTGTAGTTGACAATAATGTCGTCATGTGCAAAATGACAAAATAAATAAAATAATAATAATTATCAAACTGTAAGAGAGTAAACTTTAAACAAATATTTTGAAATATTTGTAAACTGTTTACAATAAAAAAGATCTATTTTTAAAATGTACATATTTCATCAGCCTGAATTGTGTAATGTTTTAAAAAATTAAATAAAACTTAAATATGTTTGTTTCATTAATTTAATAATAAATAAAATATTTGAATATTTGGTTAGTTTGATTTGGTTATACAATCGAATATTTCAGTCTTACAAAAAAATGTAGTGTACAATTATTTAAATATTAATTAAACATATTAAAGAATTTTAAGAAGTTTAGAATATTGCGTTACATGTTTTTAAGGAAACAATATATTCACAACGGAAGTTATGCATTCGGACTGGTTCATTAGCTTCATTATCTGTGCAGATTGTAATATTATATTTTTTGTCGTAGATATAGCTGATTAATGTCACATTTATGTAGGATGCGTTTAAATGTAATAATTAACCCGTTAGTAAAGTTCGTTCCCATTATATTCTCCTAACACTCCCCTAACGTTCTTCTAACCTCTATATTCTGGTATCCTTTCTGCAACCCTGTTTTACTTCAATGATCAATCCACAATCCATGTCTTATTTTGATTGTTTAATTAATCATTAAAATAATCATTGTACCACAGTATTGAAAACTGAGCCTTGATTGTTTCATAAAACTTCGGCTGTAGTTCAGGCACTAGAAAATTAATATAGATATTGAAGTAAAATATTCCTAAATATCTAATGATTTCAACACTGTCTAGTGTTTTATAATGATTCTGATAATTAAAAAATAATTACAAATTTTATTGAAAAATAAAAACCTAAAAATACGTTACTTATTAGGTTGTCACACAAAAACCTCCCTGCTACATTCAGGGAACATTAGTTTATGGTTATAGAAAGCAAAACCTAAAAAAAACGTTCCTAGAATGTTTGGAATTGGTTCCCCAGAAAATAATCAAACAGGAACCACATGCTAACGTTTATGGGAACGTTCTGTGTTTTCTGGGTAGAGATTAATTGAGTGATAGTTTATGAACTGTAAAAATATGTTTAAAAACATACAAAATTTGATTATTTGAGGTTAAGCAATACTGAACTGGTACAATCAAAACTTATGCTTCAACATGCCATGTGTGTCTTCTGTGACAAGTGTTTTTTTGTGTTGATTTGTTTGTTTTTTTTCACAATGTGACTTTATTCATACAGTACAAATGTATTTTTAATTGTAGCTAATTACAAGTAAAATAACCAAGACCTTTACGATTGCAGGGGGATTTTAAACTTTTATTGGTTATTATTAGCTTCTCGCCGTCTTATTTTTACTCTAATGTGATTTTTAGTCCAGAAATATATCCGCTCTTGCAGTTTCTTGACATCAGAAAGCTTAAGAAGTTTTATAAAATATGTCAGAATGAATTGAACTAAACCCCAGATTTATGTGAAATTCACCCCAAAGCGCCTCATGTCTTTGCTAATGCTAGATTGAAGGATTCATCAGAGGCAAATCCTGATTGCTGTGTCATCGCATAAGCCACTATTAAATGAGTAATTATATCCCAATCTCTCCATTAACCCCTGACCTCTCGGGCCGGGTCTGCAGCCGATCAGACGGGCATGCTGTTTATCGGTGACGCCGTGTTGCAGGTTAGTGTTTCTGGTTTTTTGCACGCTCTCATTCTTGGCGCTGGCCTCGGGGGTGGGGGTAGGGGGGGGGTTCGTCAAGTGTGCATGTTCGAGCAGCGTTCTCTCTGCATTTTAATGATGATTCCCTCTGATTCATTTTCTGTAGCTTGGCTGAAGGTTTAACCTTTATCTCTATAGAAATAGAATCATAGTTCCACTGGCAGAGAACTGACAAAAATGGTTTGGTAACGTTTTATTTTAAGGGTCCAAAATAATGCACTAGTTAAGCATGCATAAGACAGTAATTAACAATTAATTAAATGTAGAGTAACACTATCTTAGCCATAATTTATAACTTAATGACTTATTTTTTGTGTAGAAAATAATGCAATTAATGTTCTGTTTCAGATGCCAATATAAATATCATATATAAAGTTTACTAAACAATATTAAGCCAGTAATCAAGGCTAATTAGTATTGGTTTTACTAAGTTGTTACTAATAAATTACTAAAATCTTCTATTAAAAACAACTGGACACCCTGATGAAAATTTTACATATTCAAGTTATAGGTTTGCTTTGCATTAATTATGTGGTATTTAAGTTTATTGCAATATATTAAAACCATAATTATGACTAGTTATTGTTGGTTTTACTAAGTTGTTACCAATACATTGCTAAAATCTTGTATTAAAGACAACTTGACCCCCTATTCCAGTGATTGGCTTGTTTTGCAACTATTGAACTTATGACTTACACTATATTGCCAAAAGTATTCGCTCACCCATCCAAATAATTGAATTCAGGTGTTCCAATCACTTCCATGGCCACAGGTGTATAAAATGAAGCACCTAGGCATGCAGACTGCTTCTACAAACATTTGTGAAAGTAATGGGCCGCTCTCAGGAGCTCACTGAATTCCAGCGTAGTATTGTGATAGGATGCCACCTGTGCAACAAGTCCAGTTGTGAAATTTCCTCACTACTAAATATTCCACAGTCAACTGTCAGTGGTATTATAACAAAGTGGAAGCAATTGGGAATGACAGCAACTCAGCCACGAAGTGGTAGGCCACGTAAAATGACAGAGCGGGGTCAGCGGATGCTGAGGCGCATAGTGCGCAGAGGTCGCCAACTTTCTGCAGAGTCAATCGCTACAGACCTCCAAAGTTCATATGGCCTTCAGATTAGCTCAAGAACAGTGCGTAGAGAGCTTCATGGAATGGGTTTCCATGGCCGAGCAGCTGCATCCAAGCCATACATCACCAAGTGCAATGCAAAGCGTCGGATGCAGTGGTGTAAAGCACGCCGCCACTGGACTCTAGAGCAGTGGAGACGCGTTCTCTGGAGTGACGAATCACGCTTCTCCATCTGGCAATCTGATGGACGAGTCTGGGTTTGGCGGTTGCCAGGAGAACGGTACTTGTCTGACTGCATTGTGCCAGCTGTGAAGTTTGGTGGAGGGGGGATTATGGTGTGGGGTTGTTTTTCAGGAACTTGGCTTGGCCCCTTAGTTCCAGTGAAAGGAACTCTGAATGCTTCAGCATACCAAGAGATTTTGGACAATTCCATGCTCCCAACTTTGTGGGAACAGTTTGGGGATGGCCCCTTCCTGTTCCAACATGACTGCGCACCAGTGCACAAAGCAAGGTCCATAAAGACATGGATGAGCGAGTTTGGTGTGGAAGAACTTGACTGGCCTGCACAGAGTCCTGACCTCAACCCGATAGAGCACCTTTGGGATGAATTAAAGCGAAGACTGCGAGCCAGGCCTTCTCATCCTACATCAGTGTCTGACCTCACAAATGCGCTTCTGGAAGAATGGTCAAAAATTCCCATAAACACACTCCTAAACCTTGTGGAAAGCCTTCCCAGAATAGTTGAAGCTGTTATAGCTGCAAAGGGTGGGCCGACGTCATATTAAACCCTATGGATTAAGAATGGGATGTCACTTAAGTTCATATGCGTCTAAAGGCAGATGAGCGAATACATTTGGCAATATATTGTATTATTGGTTTTACTAAATTGTTACTAAAGAATTGCTAAAATCTTAAAAGACAGTTTGACTTCTTATTCTGAAGTGAATCATTTTCTTAGTTTGGTTTTATTAGGTGATTACAGTGTTTGCAGTAAACTTAATGTATTATAATTGAAACATATGCTAAACAAAATGTATAATTTGAGTAGGTTAATTTATTACAGCATTGTAAAGCCAATACTAATTAGCCTTAATTTCTGGCTTAATATTGTTTGGTATACTTAACATATGATCTCTGAAAATTGAGCATTATGCATTATTTTCTACACAAAATAAGACGTTTAATGAATTGTAAATTATGGCTAAGATAGCCTTACTCTACATTCATTTAACTGTTAATTACTGTCTTATGCATGCTTAACTAGTGCATTATTGTGGACCTTTAAAATAAAGTGTTACCAATGCTTTTTGCTTTACAATTTTGATGTTTATAATCAATATTTTAAGGGTTAGTTCACCCTAAAATGAAAATTATATCATCATTTACTCACCCTCTCGTCGTTCCAAACCCGTTTGAATTTTTTCTGTTGAATACTAAGGTTCTAATTTACTAAGATTTCAAATGAAGGGTATTAATTTGCTTGTTAATTTCTATATTAATTTCTAGTTTAATTTGCATCAAATTTAATGTGCGCTTCGTGAGTATATTGTGGGTTATTTACTTAAAATAATTGTGCAAATTACAAAGCAAAAAAAGGCTTTTGCATGTGGAAATTGTGCCAAATAGCTCACTCATGTTCGCATACATTCAAATATACCACGTAAAGACACGTTATTTAAAGTTTGATGTCAAAGATTGGCCGGGGTCACGTGACAGAGTCGAAGATTTTCAGTGAATGTCCACTTTAATTTCAGTCTGTTCTTCAACCAAAGCTATCATATGGCTTCAGAAGACTTGGAATATACAAGATGAGTCATATTAAGTGCTTTACTAGTACTTTATGGTGTTTTATTGTCCTCTTTGCTTTCAATATATGCATACGGGCTGGTAAAAAAATCCAGTAAACATCTACTTTTGTATTCCACGAAAGAAAGAAAGTCATATGGGTCCGGAACAGCATGAGGGTGAGTAAATGATGTCAACATTTTAATTTTGGGTGAAATTAGTATTAGTTTAAACGAAAGCATGCAGTATGAGCAATTTCACACAAGAAGACTAGAAATCTGCTGTTCTTTTAGTAACATGAGGTTTAAATAGAAATATTTTCTTTATTCAGGTCAACGGAATAAACGTGGAGAAGTGTACACACGAGGAAGTAGTGAGTATTCGATGTGCTCTTTTATTTTCCCTGCTGGCAGCGTTGAAATGACACTGATGCAGGATTAATCAAAGGTGCGACAGAACCACACAATCCTTTTATACCAGTGACAAATGTTTCTTTTTGCCTGCCGGGTTTCGACTATAACTGATTGATAGTGAATACATTCATCAATGAGAGGACTCTTTTTCTCTCTCGGTCAGGTTTCCTTTCTCATAGCAGCTGTTCTGTGGATCTGGTAATCAAATGACTTGATTAATTAATGCTATGTAAGAGACAAGGCTGAAGATTTGGTTTGAAAGTTGGTAGGGACATATTGCAAGGAAGATAATACTCAAAATGTTGATATTAAGAAGTCAATCTGGAAATACAGGCAAAATAAATGTATTTCCTCATACAACAAGTCTCAATTACTATTTATCTTCCCCACCATATTAAATGTTAAGCTGTTTATCTGTATGCATTGCACAATTGCGATATGCAGTGTGATAAACATAATACAGTTAAACTGTTTTCAAGCAGACCTACATCGAGAAACAAAAATATATCCAAGGGACATCAAGTGACATTCTGTAAGATGTATTATACTGCATTGAATAAATGGAAATCTATACAAAGCGGTAGGTTAAATTAACAAGTTACATATGCAAAATGACATCTGAAGATAAACAAATTATGGGGAGAATGAAGCATTGCCATCAATTTACATTGTTCCCCACTTTCTGCTTTTCAACTTCCCATTCTCCTTCTGAATCTTTTCTCATATTGATTATTTATATGTAGTTACATTTTGATCTGAAAAAGTAGGTCTTTTAAACGAAGGCCCTAATAAATATTTTGATTACAGAGGCCTAATTTTATTGTATTGAATTTACAAAACATGCTTTTTCTTTCTACCCCAATGTTCTTTTCCAATGTGCAAAAATTAAACATGTATTGGCTAAATGTATGCTATACATTGTGTGCAGAAAATATAAAATATTAGTTCAAAATGCAAATATTCTCGCGCTGACGTAGGCCGACTCATTTTGATGAGCTGCGTGCTATGTTGTCATAGGATCAAACACATATTAGAAGCATACCTAGTATTTTTTGCTAACTTTATGGATTAACGCATTAAAATGATACCGCAAGTTAATATTTAACTTAACATTGCAAAATTGTATTTATTGTGCAGCCCCCCTGACCACCACTAATATTTTTAATTTGGGATGGCAATCAGTTCTCTGTGCATTTATACTAGCATCTTAAAATACTGCACCTCTAATCCAACCCCTTACCTGACGTTTGATGACATAATCACAAATGACTGTGATTGGTACATTCTGAACATCGCTGAGAAATGTAAAAGGTGCCACGTGACAACGCATTTTATGTGCTGCTTTAGAAAAGCTTGGACAATAATTTACACATGAATAATGATACTAAAATTTTAATAGTCATTAAAATAAAAAAGAAAGAGTAATACGAGAGACCTGAAACTAGCACAGCAATGCTAACATTCAGTTCACTCATGACAACTCTCAGAAAGATTTAGCATGTTTATGTTGATAAGACATACTTACAGGATATTGGTCTTGGCGGACTTGATCTACTATGCTGCTGCTGCTGCTGTACAATTAGAAAACACACACGACATGCTGCATCAAGCATGTATGACATGGTGCTGCACAATTAGACATAAGCACAATCCCCCAACAAAGCAGAGAAGCTGCATAAAGACATAATAAAAACACAACCCCCCAAACAAGCAGATCTACCGCCAAGACTTGTGTACTGCTGCTGCTCCAAAAAGTCATGTGCACTGAGTGTGTGCTAGCTAGAGTAGGTATTCCTTGGCCTGCTTGGCCGAATGAGATAACGCTAATGAATGAAATCTCTATGTGTGGCTTGTCCAGCTTGGCCAAATTGCTTAAACAGCTAGTGACCTGAATCATAATGTGTACCTGGACCTGGAAATCCCAGAACTTATTTAACTTGTGACATAGCCAAGTTATGTGTGGATTTGTTTAAACTTATGACCTAAGATATCGATGTCTGCCAATGCTGGATTTGGCTAAGGTTTACCTTGTTAAAGATGCACTTCTATGTGTCATGGCCAAAAGCAGACCTTACTATGCAAGCAGATAGAAGAAAAAGCCCCAGCAACCACCTGAGAAAAACTCTTGCAGCGCGCTGCAGTGAAATTGGCTTATCTGCAAAACTGAGCAATTTAAATGTTAGATAAAGAGAGAGTATGCATGTTGATTGGCTACCTCATTACACGTCAAAGGACCTATCATTTTAAAGCATGTGAGCCGATTAGCTTGGCATATCAGATGTGAGCGAGCTGATTTTCGAACATATAACCTATCAGCTTGCGCCATTTAGAGTTTCATGCCTGAACTTAGTCATTTATACAGTTCATTCATCAAAAATTTTGACCAATCACAAACAATCAAGTATTACAAAGAGACAAATGTAAAAATAAAAATGTATTGAAAAGCAACTTTCTCCAATTTATAATTTTGTATAAAATGATGTTTAATTAACAGCTTCAATAGTTTTGAAGTAGAGCAAACACAACTGGGGTTTCTTTGCAAATACTTAGCTCTCTGTGGAAATGTTATACAAGTATGTCATGTTTATCAAAGAGGAAAATGCAAATGGATCAAACGAAGGAATCTGTGCTCATGATCAAATTACCTCAAAAGACTTCTCACGTCTCATCTTGTACTGAAAGGACAAAATCTATCCATTCTGAAAAACAAAATCAACACACTGAAGAAGGTTGTGAGGTCAACCGTCTGTGTCTGCAATTTAGGAAAGAGATGAGATGTTTGTTGGATGCTGATATTTCTAATCTTTTGGACAGTGGTTTTTAAATTCTGAATGATAAAATGATGAGGAAATCTGAAGATATAAGACACTGATAAGGTAATTGCTTGTCTAAGTGGAAGTTAGTGAACCTGAACAAAGCATATGATAGTCTAACGCTCCAGCAGCGAGGCCCCGTGGCTCTTCTGTAATAATTTAAGAAAAAACTCAGATTTCATGCTGATAACAGACTTGATTTAATCCAAGTGTGAAACAGTAATTTAAATGTGTTTTTCTTCAAGCATATCTTCTCATCATGATGCCAATGTCAAAAATGTATTTTTTTTAAGTCTCTTTCTCCTACTGTATGATTTGCTATGCAGGTTCATCTTTTGCGAACAGCAGGCGAGGAAGTTACCATCACTGTACGCTACCTCAAGGAAGCGCCAGCCTTTTTGAAACTCCCATTAGGTAGGTTTGCCCAATACTACTTCACTTTTGAGATCTGTTCCAAAACCTATTGAGCTGTCTTGTTGTATAGTGCCTACATATTCAGCTACCTTCATAAATTAAACCTTAAAAGTAACTGATTTGGAACGCTCTTCATAAACAATAGCTTTACGCTTCCAAACATGGGAAATTTGATAACTGATTCCAGCAGAGTTTGACGCAGTGGCAGTCCTGACTCACATTGAGCTCTAGGCCAGATCAGACAAGAGCCATTCCCCACCCCCTTAAAAAAAGTGATACAGTAACTAATAAAAATGTCGCTAACTACATTGAAGCTATTAAAGGAAGTAAATGTTTGTTTCAAAAACAATCAAATAACTATCATATGACATTGGGGTATCAATGTAATTAATTTAAAACTACTATGAATCTTACAGAATTTATGTGGCACAAAAACAATGACAATCTCAATATCAAAGGGTGACTTTAAAGAAATAGGATGGCAACTTTGTAATCAACAAATAAATCCATACTAAATAAAACATATTAAAGTGAACACATTAATTTATTATAAATAATAATAATAATAACTGGTTGCACTTTATTTTAAATTACGTGTACTTTCAGTATACTTACTGTGTACCCACCCAAGAAAGTACTGCCTAATATTAGGTAACTACATGTACTTAATATGGGTTAAGTTTAGGGTTAGTACTTAGTAATTACTATAGTTGTTGTAATTATATAGTATGTACACTGGCGGCCAAAAGTTTGGAATAATGTACAGATTTTGCTGTTTCGGAAGGAAATTGGTACTTTAATTCACCAAAGTGTCATTCAGCTGATCACAAAGTATAGTCAGGACATTACTGATGTAAAAAACAGCACCATCACTATTTGAAAAATTAATTTATGATCAAATCTAGACAGCAGCCGTCACTCCAACACCTTATCCTTGAGTAATCATGCTAAATTGATCATTTGGTACTAGAAAATCACTTGCCATTTGATCAAACACAGTTGAAAGCTATTTGGTTCGTTAAATTAAGCTTAACATTGTCTTTGTGTTTGTTTTTGAGTTGCCACAGTATGCAATAGACTGGCATGTCTTAAGGTCAATATTAGGTCAAAAATGGCAAAAAGAAACAGCTTTCTCTAGAAACTCATCAGTCAATCATTGTTTTGAGGAATGAAGGCTATACAATGCTTGAAATTACCAAAAAACTGAAGATTTCAAAGGTGTACACTACAGTCTTCAAAGACAAAGGACAACTGGCTCTAACAAGGACAGAAAGAGATGTGGAAGGCCAGATGTACAACTAAACAAGAGGATAAGTACATCAGAGTCTCTAGTTTGAGAAATAGACGCCTCACATGTCCTCAGCTGACAGCTTCATTGAATTCTACCCGCTCAACACCAGTTTCATGTACAACAGTAAAGAGAAGGCTCAGGGGTGCAGGCCTTATGGGAAGAAATGCAAAGAAAAAGCCACTTTTGAAACAGAAAAACAAAAAGAAAAGGTTAGAGTGGGCAAAGAAACACAGACATTGAACAACAGATAATTGGAAAAGAGTGTTATGGATCTTAACCCCATTGAGCTTTTGTGGGATCAGCTAGACTGTAAGGTGCGTGAGAAGTGCCCGACAACACAGACACATCTATGGCAAGTGCTACAGGAAGTGTGGGGTGAAATGTCACCTGAGTATCTGGACAAACTGACAGATAGAATGCCAAGGATCTGCAAAGCTGTCATTGCTGCACATGGAGGATTTTTTTAATGAGAACTCTTTGAAATAGTTTAAGAAGTTCAGAAAATTCTTTTCAAATTGTAATAGTAATTTTTCATGTTATTAATGTCCTGACTATACATTGTGATCAGTTGAATGCCACTTTGGTGAATAAAAGTGCCAATTTCTTTCCATAAGAGCAAAATCTGTACATTAGTCCAAACTTTTGGCCACCAGTGTAAATGTGGAATACACAGTGATAAACAGCTGCAACTACCTAAATATTTTGCTTCAAAAAAGAAGACGCAGTGACTTCTACGTTTGGGCTCAAGTGAATTTAGATGAACAAACCAATTAACTACCGCCCTAGGCGACTACCTGTATTGCCTATGCCTAGATCCGCCACTGTTTTGATGTTAGCATGTTGCTAAGCTAATTACGTGGAAAGCATAAAAATACATAGCACACTGAATTATTGAGTAAAATAGTCAATTTATAATCAGACTGAACTCAGACCAAGCGTTAGTATCTGTTTATGCACACTTGTGTAAAGTACGTTTCTGGCATAAATGTAGCAAAATCAAAGCGTTTTCAAATAAAAAAAAAAACTTTTGGCTTTAGAATTCAGCATAATTTTTTGTAAAAATACTGATTAAGAAAATTCTTTTTTTGCAGTGTTGAAGGCAGTATACCTCTGCAGGAAGGCAGATCTCTAGAGACAGAATTAAACAGCTCTGTACGAGAGTATTCTGTGCTGCATGGCATTAAAAGAAGACTTTCAGAGTAGCGCATAGTCTATGCCCTTACATGACATGCACTTTCTGCATTCTGTTTTCTCCTGTATATGAATGTAATGTTGCCTCTGTCCAAATTCCTTCATCTCACGTATTTTCCACATTCTTACAGCTCACCTTCCTCATTATATCTTGTGACTTTGATGTTCATGGCATCATGACAAACTAGAAAGTGGCTTGCCAAACTAATACACATCATATAGAAAAGATTTACAACTGTGAAGTATCAGAGTAGCTTTACACACAGAATGAGCACTAAAAATAAATAGAATATTTAATAAACTCTAATATTTTCTCAGGTTCGCCTGGACCATCCAGCAATCACAGCAGCAGGGCATCGTCGCCGCTTTTCGACAGCGGTTTGCATTTGAATGGGAACTCGAGCAACACTGTAAGTTTATTTTTGTGTTGATGTGAGCATCACCTCTGTTACTTAGAAAACTTGAAAGTGAGCTGGGGATGAAAATGCATCATTAAAAATGTCATTTCCTTCAGCATCTTTTGCACCACAAAATTCTATTAAACACAATACAGAATTTGAGAATGTGCTGGAAATGACACTGTGGTGGGAATTTTTATGACTTTCAGGAAAAAAATTACAAAAATGACATCTTCTGTTACGCATGTACATACACTGTTGTACATTGTTAGTAGACAGATACAAAATAAATACTGTAACAGAACACAGGTGTCTCGAGACATGCTTTTAAAGTTCTTTTTTACCAGATGCAGCACGATAAAGCAACAAGTGTTTCTCCTGAAAATGTAGAAGTCTCATTATCCCTTCAATTGTGATTGACAGCCCATTGAAGAAGCTGTAGGGGTCAATGGAGTGGTTATTTTGCACACTTGACCTTCATGGAGCATTTCTAAAGCAGCATGCTGCTATTTAACACAGCAGTGGTCACACAACCTGACGGAGTGAAAATAGCTCACCATCAAATCGACGAACAGCCCTGTTATATTGCGCTATGTCAACGGTCACTCGCTTATTCAAATCAGAGAGCAAAGGTCGGATAGATGTCTGACGCGATCTGCTCACAGAGCAAATTAACACACCGAGCCATCACATTAATATAATGACGCACTGTGACACTAAGACTCGAGGGAAGTTGCTGCCCTGCTGTATGTCAGCAAGTTAAGCTGCAGACTTCTGCAACGTCTTTTGATTTGAGATGTGCAGTAATGCACAGCTCTAAGCCACTGAAAATCCACTCGCATCTCAACACAATGAGAGAGATCTGAAATTCAAGCTCAGAACAGCAGCAAATTTAGATTTTAGCACTGGACACAACCATATCATGGCATAGCTTCTGAAATGTTGCTTTGCTTATTTTGAAATGCAGGAAACAAAGCCTGTCATCAAAATGATTGGCTACTATTACCTCCCAGAACTGACATGCTTTCATTTCCAGACATGAGGCATCAGCTGCTGAATGCTAGTAAACATGAAGTTAATCAGAGCGTTTTGTCTTTAGCTCTAAGCCCAAGTAATTCATTACATTTAACTAAAGAGCCACTGGCTTCAACTTTCATTTTCATTTCTGTTTCGAAATGAATGCTAGCAAACATGAATGCTAGCTGTATTCTAGCAAATATGAGCTCTAACCCCAGGTAATTCATTTAATAAAAGAGCCACAGTGGCTTCAACTTTTATTGTCATTTCTATTTTTAAAGGAGACCTATTATGCCCATTTTTACAAGATGTAATATAAGTCTCAGGTGTCCCCAGAATGTGTCTGTGATGTTTCAGCTCAAAATACGCCACGGATCATTTATTATACCATGTTGTAAATGCCTTTTTTTGGGTGGAATCAAAAACACGCTGTTTTTGTGTGTGTCTCTTTAAATGCAAATGAGCTGCTGCTCCCCGCCCCCTTTCTGGAAGAGGGCTGTGCCTTTACAGCTCGTGCTTCAGATACTATAGCAACAACAAATCGGAACCAATATGACTGACACCATAAATACCAGAGTTCAGCCATATGTATGAGCAACCGTAAACATGCAAAACATAGGCATTTTGAGTTTGTGATAGTGCTTCTTATGTAGAAAATCACTTCCTGCCCTCCATCTGCATTTCATGCCACAGCAACGCAGTGACTGTGTCGATCAGTCAGGGGAGGATCTATGATAATAGGGTGGAGTCTGTCACCAGTCGTGGGCGTGGCCTGCTCTAAAGTGACGTCACTTTAGAGCGGATACCAAAACCGATCATTTTGAGACACTGTTTTTGATTAATAGAAATATAAGAAAGAGGAGTGGGTGGACTTTTAACATTGTAGGGTGGATGTGTACACACACTGCTGACTCACATTTATGTTCAAACACCATGTAAAAGTGAATTTTGCATAATAGGTCCCCTTTAAGTGAACGCTAGCAAACATGAAGTTCATCAGAGCGTTTTATCTGTGCGCTCCTTACAAAAAATCTAGAGTTCTGACAAATGTGCCACAAACTTGCTGCAAATTTCCCACTCATTATTTACACATGCAAATGAGCTTGTGATTTGCCGCAAATGTTGCCAGAAGTTTGCAGCTCTTCACCATCAGCGGTGAACCTGCAGCAAACCTTTGGCGACAATGAAGAGTTTACTGCAAAACTCATTTGCATGTGAAAATAATGAGTGGCAAATTTCGGCAAGTTTGCGACAAGTTTGGCAGATTTCTCGATTTTTGTAAAACCCCAGTTAAATCATTACATTTAATAAAAGAGCCACAGTTGCTTCAACATTCATATTCATTTCTATTTTGCACCGATTTCCCTGAAATTATTATTTTTTTCTTAAACAGATGGGATGGGAACACTGCTTTATTCGCAGATTGTTTTTGTGAAATACCGATAGTGCACCTCAGTCAAATTTTTTGATGTATCATTCATGTCCATAGCACAAACGGTGCGGGATGAGTTGCGCAAATATTTATATATATATATATATATATATATATATATACTGTATATACAGTATATACTTAGGGCAAGTGATTTTATAATACCTCAAATCCTAAACTTAGAATAGAATAATACTGATGCTTGCCTCTACAAACTCTACAAAAATTTAATTTGATCATGGTGGTAACCATGGTACAGTATGTTCACATGTTCACATCAGCTTGTTTATCTGTTCTTCCTACATGAGAGTTTACCAATATGAATTGCATTCTTTCCATGAAAAACAGGAAAAATGTCTACATGTTATTCCAGGGAAAGTGAAAGTGTGTACACAGATACTTCATTATTAAACATTGAATAGCTGCCACTGTATCCAATTACCGTAAACAAATGAGTTCTGTTCCTATGTTGACTCTCTCTCTCTCTCTCTCTCTCTCTCTCTCTCTCTCTCTCTCTCTCTCTCTCTCTCTCTGTGTGTGTTTTCCTGCTGTGGAAATCTGCAAAAGCACGGGCCACACTCTCCTAACTGCTGAGTTGACAATATTGGTGCTTTTCTTGTGTTCTTCAAATTAGTTTTTTTGTCTAATCCTCTTTTAGTCGCTGAGCTCCTCGCCTGCAGGTGATTAGAGTTCTCTAAGCTTGTCATCCTCTCCGGGTGGCTGTGACATTGAGTTGATTGACAGTGCTTTGCTTTAATGCCGTTGGTTGACGGGGCGGGTGCTGGTGGTTTAGCATTAATTAATTTACATGCACTCTAATAATTAGTGTGGCTGCGTTTTGCCATAGAAATATTAGAATGATTGTCAAAGGTACAGTAGCTGTACATTTAATTTTATAAATCATCTATTTTATTTATTGACGATTTTATCGTCCACCTGAAGGGAACCGTAAGTCCAATCGCTTAGAAAAGTAATTGCACACCTCTCTAAAACAAATTGTACGATTTGAAGTATTACTCAACTCAATTACTCACCCTTGCGAAAATCGAGAGTTCATGGCAAATTTGACGCAAACTTGCCGTAAATTTCCCACTGATAATTTTCACATGCCAGTTAGCTATTTTGACAAACTTGTGGCAAATTGTCCATTGTTGCCAAAGGTTTCCGGAGGTTCACCACTACCGGTGAAGAGCTGCAAACTTCTTGCAAACATTTGCGGCGAATCAAAAGCTCATTGCATGTTAACATAACGAGCGGCAAATTTGCTGATAAATTTTGCTGGCTAGTTTAGATTTTTTGTAAGGGCAGTTTCGAGCTGAAGTTTAATACTTAGGTTTAGGAGTTTGTTCAATTTCCTAACTGTGTAAGCAGGGGCGTAGCACCAAATTTTGGGCCCTGGGCACAGAACTATTTTAGGGCCCCCTGATCAATTTGGGTTTGTGGTGGGGATAATATCCAGTATAAACATTTTAGATGGATATTTAACAGTGCTAATTCACAATTTTATTTTTATTTTTTTTATTTTTTTAAAAAAAGCAAATAGTATTTGAATCAAGCAAAATATTATAAAAAAAAAGTAGTGATCGACCGATATGGGTTTTCTAATGGCCGATGCTGGGATCCAGAGAGCAGGGTGGTCGATATGCCAATACAATGCCGATATATCACACAATTTAATATAGTAAATAACACAAACATAAAATTGCTAAAAAAAAATAAATAAATTATAAACTCTTATTTAGCACTATAGTTACTAAACTTTGAGTTTGTAAAAAATAATATAAAAAATAATATTGTATTTTAAATGGTAGATAGCGGTTTAGCCATCAAATATTTGTAATTTTTTGCACATTAAGAAATTGTTAATATATTAGGAAAAAGGAAATAACAGTAGTCCAGCAACCATGAATGGCATGTCCACATTAGAAATCACATTTAAAAAAATACTGAATCAAACCAATTGCACATACAGTGCATATAGCACACATGAAGTGCTTTTACTTTGAAGTTGCACTCACTCACTCGTGCGGATCAACGGACTGACCGTCATGATTTGTAATTCAGAGGAACTTTTGATCCTGATCCTGAAGTTTTAGATTCTGGCTGATAGAATGCACACTTTAGAGGAAGATATTAGATGAGCGCTCGATGGGAAGAAAATGATGGATTTTTGTGAGGTTCGCGATTGACATATTTTTAAATGAGATATCTGTATATTTGCAGACTGTATATAATATAAGTTTTATTGATATTTGGCTTTTATCATTAGAAAAGAAAGTTAAATGTTACAGGGAACTGTAGAGGAGTAAATGTTAGAATACGTGCTTTAGAGGTTAATAAATGAGCGCTCCACAGGATGCTGGGTCTGCTGAAGTTGTGTGAGGTTGGTTTATTACATCTATTTAAATGAGATATGTGCATATTAGCAGACTGTATATGATTTTAGCCTTTTTATCATTAGACAAAGTTACAGCAAACTGTTGAGGAGAGAGCTCAAACGTGTCTGCCGTGGCTCTGATATTATCACAGTCTGTCTCCCTCATGTTTTCCTAAGGACTCTTATTTTGAAATGTTTCCCCGGACTACATCTCCCATAGTGCACTGCCCTCATCACTGCCATCTGTTCCTCATCTTCCTCACCTGTCTTCCATTCCCTCATTAGTTCCTTTTTGTATAAACATCCTCTAGTTTTGCCCATTCCTTTGTCAGTCCATGAAGAGTTTCGTTTAATGGTTAAGTTGTGATGTTTAGCTTTGTTTGTGATGTTTGTTCCACTCCGGCGTGCTACCTTGATTGATGCCTAGTATTCCACTCCAGTGTGTATCCTTCTTCTACTATTAAAAGACTGAAAGTGATTCCTGTGTTCTCCTCTCTTCCACTCCAAGTACCAGCGTTACAGATATGTGGACCATTTAAATGATGTCCAGTGTTGCACACCAGTCTATTATTGTAGTAAAACGATGGCACCTAACAACAAAAAAATGAACGTGACTGGTCGTGTACATGTCTCAGTCACTTCACATGCAAGCAGGCAATTCTCGGCACCCTCAAGAAACAAATCGGCCAAAGGGGAAAATTTATCGGCTGATCCCAATAATTAAAAAATTCTGAATATCGGCCTATTTATCTCCGCTCATGCTGTTAATTATGAAGGGACCTTCTAGGTACAATTTGAAAATATTACTTTTAAAAATTATATTTGGTCAGTTTTTTTATCATATTGGTTGCATTTTAGCTTTAGAAAAATTGTCAAATTCATTTTATTCCATCAATAAATGTCTTGAAACTGCATTTATTATTTTTCATATATATTTGTTACATGTTTATTGTTTACATGCATACATTGTTCCATTTACAGTTATTTACACTGATACTCATAACACATGCTAAATCAACAACACACAAAGTTTGAAATAGTACGGTTATAGCGCCACTTAGCAGTTTAGAGCGGCAAGTGCACATTTACCATGGTAAAAAAAGGCCATTCTGGACTGGTATCATCTGTCATTTGTTCATATTTGTATCAAAATGTAACTAAAATAAAATACTGTGTTCAATAGCATCTTAGTTTTTGCTACAGTATTGAAATCGGTATTGAGAATTTCCACTGGGATTGGTATTGACTGCTAAAATTGTGGAATCGTGATCTGTAGCTTTCCTATCTGTATAGTTACGGCACAGAAACCGTAATGAAGAGCTGTCGTTTGGTGAGTTCCTTGTGAGAGAGACAATCCGTCAGTCTGATCCATCTAGACACGCCGGCAATATATCATTCCTTGTCATCTCAGCATGCTTGCTAGCATAGCGCAACATGAAAGTCAAATCTAGCTTAATTATCCAGTCTTGGTGCACATAAACACAGCAAAGTGGAGAATATCACTTGAAAAATTGTTTGAGATGTAGCGGGTGATCCATTTAAACTTTGAATCCAAAAAGAAATCCAGTCAGATTCACCAGTCAGTTCTGAGCTAAGAAGCTAATGATGCTAAAAATGTACTAAAACATCAGTGAACTCAAAAACCTCTTATATCTTTCATGTTAACACTAGATTTGTGACATCTCTAACAAAGAAATTCCACTCTACTACCATGTTTATTCTTACATGTACCATGGTAATACCATGGTATTTTGGATGTATATGGGTAATTAGAAAACAGTAATACTACTGTTTTTTTGTTTTTGTTTTTTTTAACATGTACCATGGTAGTACTACTGTAAGCTTATAAGAACTATCTACCATGTAGATACATGGTATATATCGAAGTACCATGGTAATACCATGTTTTTATGTTGTATTCTTTGAAATACCTTGGATTACAGTCTAAATACCATTGTGCATATCAAAGTATCATGGTATTTTCACCGGACACAGTCACTTTACCATAGTACCACCACAGTACCACTGTGTTGTAAGTGGTAGATTATGTTGTCTCTCCCATTTATTGCTTAAATTAGTAAAATATGAATTTTTAATTTTATTTATTTTTCTGGCATTTTAATAAAACATGAACTGATAAATACCCTGTAGATTATTTATAGTTCTATGGTCAACAATAACTCAACAAATGTAGAGCATAATGCAGGTACTGTGCAGCATCTCTGTTGGCTTGTTTTGGAGAAAATATATATATATTTATTTCTAATATGAAGAGATTTGCTTGGCATTTGTGAGCTTACTGACTTCACCAAATAGTTATTCATGCATGAGAATCACTCTTGTCATGCATAATATTATGTTAATGCTGATATGACTTATGGGATTTTACTTTCGAAGTGAGTAATGCACATAAGACTATAAATGTGACGAAAGCTGTGCATTTTGAAGACTATAAACTGTGGACTAAACTGAATCTTTTTGGCTGTTTGCGTTTGCATAGATTAAGGGACTTTTTGAGGAGTTAAGTCAGACTTAAAAATGTGGATAACAAAAAATCAGAGCAAGATTATTTTATTGAAAGACAGCCTAGGCACACCTTTCAAGCTAAACCTTTTACAAAAATAAGTTTGCTAGGTTTGAAATAATAAAACAATAGAAATTCAATACTTTTAGAGCCACTGTTTACAGTGGGCCAAACAGAGGCTTTTTAAAATGGAACTTTCTAGAAATATTCAACTGCTTTAGACTTTCATCATCTTTCTGCCTTGGAGTTTGATAAGCACAAACGATGCCATGTATTTATGTAAGGTAGCTGTAATCCTCCTTCATTTGTTAAATACTGCAGGATAATGCTGGTGAAATGAGCCAGAGTTATTATCTGTCAAAGAAAAGGCCTCTTCCCAAAAGGCAGCTTCCCAAATCTGAGCTCTGCAGATTCTTTTGAATCAAGGAACTTCGTTGTTATGTGGCCGCTTGCACCGCGATCAAAGTGGATAGATGTTTTTGTGTTGCCCTCTCTCGCTCTCTCTCCCTCTCTGTTTTTTAGGTGCTTTATTGGCATAACAAATATTTTTACATTTCAAACTGGCAAAGTGCTTACAGCTGAGTTGCATACAAATAAAACAGCACAAAATTATGGAGCCCATAGAGGACAGGCAGGGCAATTATTTTCTGAAATAGTTTTGCGTTCCCTCGCAATAATGTTGTGCTCCAACATAACAATTTTTGTTCTCTTGCAATAAGTTTTGCATTCCCTTGCATCAGTTTGCATTATTTCGCAATAGTTTTGGGTTCCCTCACAATAGTTTGCATTCCCTTGCATCAGTTTGCGTTCCCTCGTAATAGTTTTGTTCTCTCACAATATGTTTTGCGTTCCCTCTCAGTAAGTTTTGTGTTCCTTCGCAATATGGTTTGCGTTCTCTCTCAATAGTTTTGTAAAACCTCACAATATTTTGCGTTGCCTCTCAATAAGTTTTGCGTTCCCTCGTAAGTTTTTATTCTCTCGCAATAAGTTTTTCGTACCCTCTCAATACGTTTTGCATTCCCTCGTAATATTTTTTGTTCCCTTTCAATATGTTTTTGTGTTCCTTCACAATAAGTTTTGCAATACCTCACAATATTTTTGCGTTTCCTCTCAATACGTTTTGCGTTCCCTCCTAACAGTTTTTGTTCTCTCGCAATAAATTTTGCGTTCCCTCTCAATACGTTTTTCGTTCCCTCTCAATAAGTTTTTCTGTTCCCTCTCAATAAGTTTTGCATTCCCTTGCAATACGTTTTTGCGTTCCTTCGCAGTGCGTTTTGCATTCCTTCGCAATACGTTTTGCGTTCTCTCTCAATACGTTTTTGCTTTCCTTCGCAATACGTTTTGCGTTCTCTCTCAATACGTTTTTGCGTTCTTTTGCAATGCATTTTGCATTCCTTCGCTATAAGTTTTGCATTCCCTCACAATAGTTTGCTTTAGGGTCATTTGATTAGTCATATTTTTGATTAAAAAAAAAAATCTTATAAACATGGAATTCAGAAAACAAAATGAAATGGAAAACAGAATTTAGGAAAACAAAGAAGAATTAGAAAAAATTCCATTGGGTCCTATTTTTTTATGCCTTGCTAACTTAAACATTTGCATTATCTTTGAAGTAATAAGAGTTGTTGATGTATTGAATATCTAATTTTGCTCATTTAAATCAAAGTGGTGATTTATCTAAAAATTGTTTTCTATGAGAGAAGACAAATGTGTCTTCCCGAAGGGGGCGCCTACTGGCCTGAATCCTGAAAGCTGAATTCTTCGTTGATCGACATTCAAATCTTAGGACGTTTTTGTCATACTGCAGACATTTGTACATTAAATACTGTGCTGTATCTTTTTACAAGGATTGGTATCTGAGCTACAAATCCGCCCCTGCAATCTCTGGAAAATTATTACATAAAGGGCGAATTCCAATCGAAAGTGATCATCCCTATGCCCTACTCACTACAAAAGACAGAGCTCTTGATGTGGGCACTCTGAAGGGAGCATGGCATCACAGTTTAAATGTAGCCTTCACTAAAAGTCTTGTGAAAGGGCCCTTTGTGAAATAATTAACTTTCTTACATTTGTTTGGAACAAACTTTCGAGTGGCGTCCCCTTCCTGAAGTGCCCTTCAAGGGCACATAAATGCCGTTTTGAAAACGCCCAAAATGCCCTATTCAGTAACCACAAACTGCTGTTATTGTTCCATCTGGACCAGCGCTGAGAAAAGTAACATGTAAGGCGTAACAATGTCACTTGTACACTTCAGTACCATAGTAAGGTAATTTTCACTGATGAAGTTTAATATGCGCTGAATTGGCAAAATATAATTTAAAGTCAATAATATAACATCACATGCTCTTTCCTATTTCCATTTTATTTATTTTTTTAACTGTCATGTGACCGTGGTGACATGCTGGCTGTTTCCAGAGCATGTGCACAGACTGTAGCTGGATTTTTGGACTTTCCCTCTGGAATTGGAATACATTTTATGAAATATTTATAGTAGGTCCACTGTTGAACCAGAATTAAACAGTAATTTTAATTGGCAATATTGAGAGCAAGTCTGCTCATAAAGCTTAATAGGATGGAACATGCTAAAGTTGAGGATCTCTTTTAATAAACTGTGGATTTTCCTCTCTCACTCTTATTCCTGTACTTTTGTGTTGTGTCTGTTTGTTTGTTTGTTTGTTTGTTTGTTTGTTTGTTTGTTTGTTTGTTTGTTTGTTTGTTTTTTGTTAAGCTTTAGTGTTTAGTGATTGAGATGCTGTGGAGATGGTTATTTCAGGCCCAAGTTTTCAGAGTAATGGATCATTAATAAATGTTTAATTAGGCATATACAGTTCTCACTTTATGAAAAATGCTTAGTTAGCAATTAGTCAATGCTTTATTACGACCTATATATTAATAGTAAGAGTTACTAAAACAGTAACAAATACGTTAATTATGTTTAAATGTAAGTTCAATTTATTACATTTATAATTTCTTTATTTACTATGATTTCATGCCTTGTTCATGTTAAAAAACATTATCAAACTGCCTATGAACTTATTAAACAATAATCAATAATTTGCTACAGTGAATATAAACAAATAACAAAATATTTGTATGTAGTTTATTAATGTATGAACAATAGTTTATAAATGATCAATTGACTATAAACTAATGCTTTACAAATACTTTATACCGTGTAGTTATTATAAAGTGTTAACAGTTCTGGTTGCTGCCGCATGCTGCATGAGTGTTTGTAGCTTGCTAGCCTGCTTAGCAGTGCTTATTCTTATTCTTATACGTTCATCGTTTTATCCTTTGCCATTTTACCATGTGCTTCGGGTTTTTCCAATTTTTTACTGTTTCAACTGCGTGTATTTTACCGCGCGCACCCGTTTTCTCTCTTTTTTCTTTTCCCGCTTGTCTACAACTTGCGTCTTGACTGCATGCTTTCGTTTTCTCCACTGTGTTTTACACGGATTATTGCATCAATCGCAAACATCAGCTGATCAGGAACCACATTGATCTCAAATCCTCGCCGCCCAAGAACAACCATAACAACAACAAAAACAAACAATTGCAGTAAGTCATGGCATCCACTCATGTTATTTCTTCCTGCATTGCATGCCACATGTTTACTATAGCTTCTTCCTTCATCAGTGAGGGATTCACATATGATAAATGTAAGGAATTAGTCAGGCTGACGGAGAAGGTTAATGAGTTAGAAACACGTATCCAAACACTAGTGGAGGTCAGTGAGAAGCCGGTAGATACTGTTTCGGATGCAGGTAGTACACACTTTGGTTCCGGCTCTAGAGCTCTGCAACAGGGTGTTTGGGTGACGTCTCAGCATCATACTCGCTCAGCAAAGCGACACCACTCTCCCGTTCCAGATAGGGTTTCCAATCGATTCTCCCCACTCAGTGATGCATCCACTGAGAATCATTTTGAAAGTGCCTTAATAATTGATGATTCAATTGTAAGGAACGTGGAAATAGAGACTCCAGCCACCATTGTTAAATGCATTTCCAGGGCTCCAGCGTCTGACATCAGATCAAATTTACAAGTGCTGGCTAATGCTAAACACAGGTCACATAAACTACAACACATAGAGTCTGTATCACCTAGATTTCATATAGAGAATATGTCTGTTCCCCGAAATACCAAACACAAACCCCTCACTAAATCATTTAGAAAAAATGTGATTAAGGTCAAACTTGAGAAAAAAAAATATCTTGGGAATATAATTATCATATAAATTTAGGGCTACTAAACATTAGATCTTTTTCTACCAACACACTTATTGTAAATTAAATTAAATTATTACAGATCATATTTTGGATATGCTCTGTTTGACTGAAACTTGGCTTAAACCAGATGAATATATTAGTTTAAATGAATCCACTCCCTCAGTTTATTGTTATAAACATGAGCCTCATCTGAAGGGTTGAGGAGGAGGCGTTGCTACAATTTACAGTGAAGGTTTTGGTGTTACTCAGAGGACAGGATATAAGTTTAAGTCTTTTGAACTAATAATGCTTAATGTGATACCATCAGATATATATGTAAAAAAAAAATCTCTGTCATCTTTTGCCTTTGCTACAGTATATAGGTCACCCGGGCCATACTTAAGATTTCCTTGGTGAATTAGCAAATTTTTATCAGATCTTGTAGTTAATGTACATAGTGCTTCAATTGTTGGTGACTTCAACATTCACATAGATAATGAAAATGACACCCTTGGAGTCAGACAAAATGTGACTGGACCAACTCATCGCCATAATAATTTGCTAGATTTAATTCTGTCATATGGAGTTGATGTTGATACTATAGAAATTCTACCGCAGAGCGATGACATCTCAGATCATTATCTCGTCTCTTGTTTGCTGCGATCAACAATTTCACTCAATCTACACCATGCTATCGTTCACGTAGAACCATTCTTTCGACCACTAAAGATAGCTTCACTAATAATCTTCCAGAATTGTCTCACATACTCGGTAAGCCAAAAAGTCTAGAAGAACTTGATGTAATTACAGAAAATATAAATACAGTCTTCTCTAGCTCTCTTGATAGTGTCGCCCCCTTCAATTAAAGAAATTTAAAGAAACAACTAATCTCTTAAAAGAGGTATTCTCTCTAATCACAGAACCTCTTCTTAATATCATTAACTCCTCGCTATCCTTAGAACATGTCCCAAGAAACTTTAAAATGGCAGTTAGTCAAACCACTTATTAAGAAGCCACAGCTTGATCCTGGAGAACTGGCTAGTTACAGACTGAGTTCAAATCTACCATTTATGTCAAAAATACTAGAAAGTGTAGTGTCCTCCCAACTATGTTAATTTCTACAGTGAAATAGTATATACGAACAATTACAGTCAGGATTTAGGCCCCATCACAGTACAGAGGCTGCACTTATCAGAATTACAAATGACTTGCTCTTATCTGATCGCTGCTGCATTTCTCATTTAGTGCTTTTAGATCTTAGTGCTGCCTTCGACATGATAGATCACGACATTCTTTTGAATAGGCTGGAGAATTATGTTGACATTAGTGGACTTGCATTAGCATGGTTTATATCCTATTTATCAGACCGCTACCACTTTGTATGGGTAAACGAGTAATTGTCAAATCAAACAAAAGTATGGAGTGCCACAGGGATCAGTTTTAGGGCCTCTGCTTTTCTCCTTATACATGCTTGCCCTAGGAGATATTATCAGGAATCATGAAATAAATTTTCACTGTTATGCCGACAATACCCATCTTTATATTTCTTCTAAACCCAATGAAAATTCACAATTCTCCAAATGAGCAGAGTGTATCAATGAAATCAAAGATTGCATTGCCAGAAATTTCCTTCTACTCAATTCCGACAAAACAGACTAAATTATTGTAATGCATTACTGGGAGGATGTCCAGCAAGTTCAGTAAATAAACTTCAATTGGTTCAAAATGCAGCTGCCAGAGTGCTGACTAGAACCAAGAAATATAATCATATTAGCCCCATTTTATCTTCGTTGCATTGGCTACCTGTTAAAATTCTATAAACTACATACAAAGCTTTGAATGGTCTAGCTCCACAATACTTAAGTGACCTTCTGACTCACTATATTCCATCACGTTCATTATGATCACAAAATTCTGGCTTGTTAATAGCTCCTAGAATATCAAAATCCACGAAAGGTGGTAGATCCTTTTCCTATTTGGCTCCTAAACTATGGAATAGTCTCCGTAACACTTTTCGGGACGCAGACACTGTTTGGGACGCAGACACACTCACTCATTTTAAGTCTAGACTAAAGACTCATCTATTTAGCCAGGCATACACCTAATTTATCCATCAACTCACAATTAAGCTGTTTTAGTTAGGTCTGCAGGAACAAGAAACATCTATCCTGATCCATAACTGCATAAAAGTGAATGACATCTACACTAATATTATTCTATTTGTTTCCATGAACTGATGCCAACTCCAACTATAAGACATCGGATACTCCATATACCACAGCCTGAACCTTGGACTTATGATTGACCCCACCGAACCTCACCGAAATGACCTGCCGGTTGAACAGCGATGCACCTCACTGATCTCTTTCTGCATCACCTTTGTCTATTGATGGACTACACTCTTGAAATAGAACACATAGACTATTAATTAATTGCCAACAAAAGCCTTCATCATCCAACTAACAATGGACAATGCATCTATGTGAACCTCTGCAGTTAATCCAGGATGGACTTCAAAGACTGGACCTTAACACTTACTTAGTTTACTAATCGTATACCATGACCTGCGCTGCACATAAATAACTAATATTGGCATTCATGATGTTAGCCAGAGGGGAACTGGCCCCCACAATGACCCTGGTTTCTCCCAAGGTTATTTTTCTCCATTAATCAACATCTAATGGAGTTTTGTGTTCCTTGCCACAGTCGCCTTCAGCTTGCCCATAAAGGTTCTAAATACAATTATTATTTAATTATTTAATTTTTATACACAATTTACAATCATATTTAATCAAACTAAACAGTGAAGACTTTACTGATTTTACAGTTTCATTTTCTGTTAATGAATGTGTTTCTGTAAAGCTGCTTTGAAATTATGTGTGTTGTGAAATGCACTATACAAATAAAAATGACTTGACTTGTTACTATATTGGCAGAATGATAATTAGAATTTATATTACCATGTTTGTTTTGTTTGTTTTTGTTTTGTTTTTTTATCTGAATGATTACCATACGATGGTTTTACTTCAAATACCATTTTTGAACTGTAATTACTGTAGTAAAGCCATGGTAAATTGTGTGGTTACTATAGTTTTACTACAAATTGCATTTTTTAACTATGGTAACTTTTTTTAACCTTATGGTAAAAGGGTAGATAAATCTATTTCGAGGGAATTAAAAACTTATTGTGAGGCAACGCAAAACTATTGTGAGGGAACACAAAATTATTTCGGTAAATAAATTCCCACCCAGTCCTCGAAGGGGCTCCCTACAAAACAACATACCTGGGCCTGGGTAGCTCAGCAAGTAAAGACACTGACTACCACTCCTGGAGTCACGAGTTCGAAACAAGGGTGTGCTGAGTGACTCCAGCCAGGTCTCCTAAGCAACCAAATTGGCCCGGTTGCTAGGGAGGGTAGAGTCACATGGGGTAACCTTCTCATGGTCGCTATAATGTGATTCTCGCTCTCGATGGGGCGCGTGGTGAGTTGTGCGTGGATGCCGCGGAGAATAGCGTGAAGCCTCCACAAGCGCTATGTCTCCGCGGTAACGTGCTCGTAAGCCACGTGATAAGATGCGTGGATTGACGGTCTCAGACGCGGAGGCAACTGAGATTCGTCCTCCACCACCCGGATTGAGGCGAGTCACTACGCCACCACGAGAACTTAGAGCGCATTGGGGAATTGGGCATTCCAAATTGGGGAGAAAAAGGGGGGAAAATCGGAAAACAAAACAAAAAAACAACATAACTTATTGAAGGATTAAAAAGACAAAATATACAGTGTATAAAAGTAAAAGAGATAATGTGAAATAATAAAAATGATGTTACACATGAAGGAAAAAGAAAATACTTATAATACTGAAGTGCCACAAGCTTCCAGCCAGACTGTGAGGCACTCCACTGACCTCTGCTTGCATCATCTTGGTCGTAGGATGGACTGCACTCTCTTAAAATGGAATACACACAATAAATTAACTCCAACTACAGCCTTCAGTATGTTTTCATTTAAACTGCTCAATGAGGACTTTAAGACATTATAGTCATTACAGCATAACTTTCTGTAAAGCTGCTTTGAGACGATGTGTGCTGTGAAAAGCACTATACAAATGAAAATGACTTGAATTGACTAATAAAACGATAAGAAATAGTAAGAATATTGTGGAGACACAGACTGAAGTCAGATTACCCACTTTTTCTCATACTCTCTCATTTATTCCATCTAGGCCCCGTCTTCGCCCTCCACACCTTCGGATAATGAACCAAAGTACGAAAAGCGCTGGCTCGATGCCATCACCCTGGCTCTGTTCATGTCCAGAATCTCTCGACGCAAAGCTGGAACAGATAAATTAAGGTATGATAATCCGCTGTGATGCTGCACAAGATGTAAGGTATGCCACGCACCAGCTCGGACTGTTGGTTTTGCCTGCTTTTTTCATTTAGGTGAGAGGGTGTTAAATCCAATATCTATGCAGCAGCATGCCGTGTCATGAAAGGTCACTGATGCAGCTACCAACGAGAGGCGCAGAGGTCGACGAGAAGTGCCTTTATCTTTAGTCAACTGCTATGGAAAAGAGAATACTGTCATATACGTAGCGTCTTCACACATTTTGGTCATCCAAAGAAAATCGATGAAATATATAAAATGAAAATTCAACGGTTATGCTTGCAGCAGGTGGAAACTATTCCATGATTATTTTCTTCCTTAATAAGGAGGTATTTTTATATTCTTTAGCATTTTTTTTAACTGTCTACTTGATTTTGTAGTATTGCTCTCCACTCAATACTACTTTTATGTCATATTGTTGATTACCACAAAAATGTATTTCAACTTTTCCTTCCTTTTCTTAAAAACATATCAATAAATAAAAATCTGGGTTACAGCGAGGCACTTACAATGGATGTCAATGGGGTCAATCTGTAAACGTTAAAATACTCACTGTTTCAAAACTATAGCCACAAGACGTAAACAATGTGCATGTAAACATGATTGTAGTGTAATAACATCAATTACTTAACTTTTCTGTGTAAATTTCTATCATATTTTACAGCATTGTAGCCATGACAACGTAACGCTGTAATCCCTAAAACGACTGTAAAAATGATGATTTAAAAAATATTACAGCTCCAATAATACACCAGTTTTAACAGAAGGATGTATGAATTTATATAAGTGCTTTTATAAAATTAAAAGCTTCACATATCAGACTTTAAAACCTCCAAAACGTGGCCCATTCACTTCCATTGTAAGTGTATCACTGTAACCTTTATTTTTTGTTATGTATTTTTTTAAAGAAGAGGGACAAGTCGAAAATAATTTTGTTGTAATCAGTGTTAACCCACAAATGCTGTCGATTGAATTTAACTTTACTGAACACGGAATATTCCTTTAATATAAATTATGTAATTGCAATTTTAAACTTTACACATTAAGGGTAAAGTATACTTTGGTTTTTGGTTGGTATTAATGAAAATCACAAAGCAGTCATAGTGCGCTTACGTCGAACATCTCCATTCAGGCTTGGAGTCAAAAGAGTACACCATGCACGAGATGTAACGTCACATGAAAAAATGAAGCATACACTAGCTTTAAGTGTAAGTTATGTTGGAAGTGACTGATATTCAACTTTATTCTTTATATGAAATGTCTTTCATGAATTTGTTGCTGTTTTCATGGTTTTTCAATTGAACTTGTCTATTGAACTCTTTGGGGTTCCGCAAGGCTATGTACTGGGCCCGCTTTTATTTGAATAGTCATGTGTTTTTTTGTTTTTTTTTAACGCCCCTTTTAAATTTTAACTGGGATTTTAAATCTTAGTACAAATCCTTGAGAGCAGCAAACCCTCTACATGTAAGATTCAAGGATTCTTTTATTTCAGAACACCTTTGTGAGACAAGCTCCCATGAGATGCTGAACTCTGATTGCCCTTGGCACACTCAACCCTTCCTTGTAATTCATTCTCCCTTTCCTTATCCTATTTGTTACCACTATGAGTGATATTCTTTCCCCTCCATTCTAACCCTCTCTTTATGTATGCCAATACCCAATGAAAACGGAGTTTTGCAGACTGATAGATTTCTGATTGTGTTCTGTCACTCAAACGGCCCGTTTCTTGGTTTCTGAGCAGTTGGCTACAGTCTGCTGGTAGTTCAAGCAGAACATTACATTCTCCAGGCAATTTCTGTGGGAAAAAGGGCCAGGGATTGAATGGCTGCATCTTGCACATGGTTGGCATTAATTGAAATCATGGCATTTATTGAATCGGTTTATTGAAAAGTTAGAAAGTATGAAGAGTCTCTGCTGCTAAAGATTTATTCAACAGAAAAGTGCTTTGATGCTTCTTTTTATCTGTAATATCACCTTATATAAGGCCATTACATATGATATCTCATATAGAACTCATGCTCTTTCTTGACAGCACAATTTAATTACTTAATGTGTATCTGATACACCTTTAGCTTCAAAAAAAGTTTTTGAAAGAATTTATGCCCTCCTGTGCCATTTGTTGTTGTCATTCACATTGTAAACAATACTATACAGCACACAGATCATGTACTTATAAGTAAAACACTTTACAATAAGGTTGTGTTTATTAACATTAGTTTGATACGTTAGTTAACATGAACCAACAATGAACAATATTTTTACAGCACTTTTTCATTTTAGTTAATGTTAATTTAAATATACACTAACACATTTTTTTTTATTAAGAGTTGTATATGTCAAAAATATAATTGTTCATTTAAAGTTTATGTTAGTTCATAATGCATGAACAATTATATATTTGTAAACCAACATTTGCCAAGATTAAAAAATATGTTATTATTAGTTCCTTATACCTAAAGCATTTACTAATGTTACCAAATACAACCTTATTGTAACGTGTTAACAGTATATATATATATATATATATTCATGCATTGACGTGTTTACTAAAAACAGCAAGTTAAAGCAGGACAATGGTCGAAATTTAAAAAATAAAAAATATTTAGGGACTATATTTTTACCAGTATGGGGGCATTTTTTCCAGACCACATAGTCTATTTATGTCAAATACTTTAAAGCCATACTACATAATATATTGAGTAAGATATAATGAAATATTAAGGATAGAAAGCACTTAGAAATTCACTTCAGGGGCATTTTTTGCCACCATATTTTAAATATTTGGTGCATTTTTGTTGCACCAAATCCTGAATAATTTCTGATTCTGGGTGGGACATATTGTAGGGTCAGTTGTTTTTAAAATGGCCAAGTCTTTAGTTTACATCACATATGTGAACAATGATTTGCTACTTGCTATTGCTAGTCAGAAGTAGGTGGTCTTTGTGATGGGGAGGGACATTATCATTCCTGAGAGCATTTTATTGGACAACATGAGTAAGTGCAAGATGATGGCATCGATATTTTTAGTCCATTTTCCTGTAAATATAAAATGCATATACCTGCAAAAATTAACTTTTGTCAACTTTTATGAGCACATGTAAATCATATAGATGACCTCAAAGCTACAGACATAGCTAAAAGCCACAAAAAAGAGATTGTGCATCTCAAAGTCCACAATGATAAATGTCTCAACCGTCACACTGAATATGTTTTGACGCAACAGTCATAGCTGTGTCGCTTTCTGTTGAATGCTACTGACAGCTATCACTAAATAGTCAGTCCAGCAAATCAAAGTGTAATTCATCTGTAGCACACTCTAAACACAAACTGAAATTAAATTTCAAAGCTTCCCCATTACGTACATTTGATGATATAGTGAGCATGACAACCCTCTTTAAACAAAAGTATTTTGTAAATGAACATTTGAAATGAACGGAAATAACACAGTATCTTGATTTAAAGTGACAGCAACGTTTGAGTTCAATGTTGATATTGCTGTGAGATCTGTACACAGTTTGGCTTTATAGTATGATTCGTTTTTTCTTTTTCGTTTTTTTTTTGTTTTTGTTTTTTTCATTTCTTGTAGTCCTGAAGAATTAATATGGATCATGATGTGGCTAAATAAATTATTCTATATGCCACAGATCCTGGCTAGACTTATTGATTTAGTGTGTATGCTTGCAAAATACATTGAATCTCAGATGTCTTATTTTTATTAATAATAGAATAAATCTCAATGGACTTGAAGAATTCATTTGGGGGTTTGTTCATTCTTGGCTTGTATCTTGCATTATGAACTGCATACAACTGTAATTTATTTTGCTACATGTTCAGAATGTAATACTAGCATACTGTGCATTATACACCGTATATTGCACAATTACTTAAAAATAGTATGTTAAACAGTATGCAATATGCAGCATGCAACGTTAAAAGTTTAAAAGTAACTACTATTTCAAACAGAATGTTACATTGTTTTCAAATGGCCTCACTATGTAGACATCGTTTAATTCTTTGAGTGACATCCTCATGTCATCTCTGTCATAAAAACAGTTATTTTGCATTTTTAATAATGAGTAAAGAAAGAAATTTCTTCTGTTGAATTTATCGGTAACACTTGTTAATCATTTGTAAACATTAATAAATGCATTAGGTATCATGAACTATCAATTATTATTTTTTTACAGCATTTATTAATCTTGATAATGCAAATTTATGAAAATTAAATTGTTCACTGTTAGTTCGTGTTAGTTCATAATGCATTAACTAATGGTAACATAAGCAACTTTAAAAATAAAAGTATTAGAAAATGTAGAAATTAACATTAACCAAGATGAATAAGTGCTGTAAAAGTTTTGTTCATTGTTAATTGATGTTAACTAAAGTAGTTAAATAATGTTAACAAATATAACCTTATTGTAAAGTTTTATTTATTTGTCACATTGTAAATGGAAAGGGAAGTTAAGCACATTGCATAAGTATAAATACTACATATTGTATGCAATTCTGAACATACCCAAAATGACTTTATTGACTTCATTGTACTTTTATCAGTGAATTTAATATCTGTTACTCTTCTGTATTTTCTCTCTTCAAGCAGATCAAACAGTTTTGAAGTCATTGCCTTAGATGGAGTTTGCACGCATGTTCTGCAGTTTTGCATGGCAGCAGAAAGCACAGACTGGCTTCAAGCAATATCAACCAATATCAACGATTTGACCCAGGAGAGCGTAAGTACCACGCAGTGCAAAGGCGATTAATGTACATTAAAATACAGAAGATCTAAACTTCACAACAAAAATTACCTGATGTAGAGTCTACAAATATCTATATATATTTACTTACAATCTCAGGAAATCTCATAATGAAATGTGTGGTCGTATTTCACCGCAAAATGAAAAGAAATAATTATAAATTATGGTAAAACTTTAGGTTGTATTTGTTAACATTGGTAAATGCATTAGGTGTCATGAACTAACAATTTATTTATTTTTTTAGCATTTATTACTTTTTGTTAATGTTAGTTTGTCAAAATATATTGTTCATTGTTAGTTCATAATGCATTAACGAATGTCAATATATACAACTTCTAATTTTAATAATGTTTTAGTACATTGCATGAAGAATTATATATATATATATATATATATATATATATATATATATATATATATTATTTTATTATTTTCATAATAAACACTACTGACATTTGAGATCAATTGTCATAAAAATAGTCACAAAATGAAAATACAGGAGAAGCTTTTGTGCTACTCTGTTTATTAATTGCTGTTCTTTACTGTTGTAAAGTAATTTTGCTTTGAGCCATTCACATGTTATAGGCTTTATATTGCTAATTAAATAGTCTTCAGCAACCGTACAAATATTTAAACGGCCAACTTTCTTAACCCTTTAAGCTCAGATGGGCCTGCGATTAAAAAAAGAGTCAAAATATTAATGACTACAGTCTTGACCAACACAAAATAGGTATCGTTTGAAAGCTTACAAGCTCTACTTACCAATGCATGTTGACATTATGACCAAAACTGAACAAGTGCTTTGAAATTTGCAGACAAATCAGAAGTGTTCCGTTTTGACAATTTATAAAAACATTTGCACTGACTGTACATATTATTGTAATCAGTAAAAACAACAAACTGATCAAATAGCCATGTGTCATATGTTGTTGGAAATCTCTTAAAGAGTTGAATAAAATCAGCTCATTTGTTTTACTCACAGACAAAATTATAGCGAGTAATAGCTAAGTATATGTCTTTGAAATATGTGAACAGGTGTTGCTCATATGCCGCATTTGTACTTATAACTTCACAAAAAATAAAGGGAAAATAAAATATCATTACTTAGAGGAGATGATTATCTTTCAAACGAGCCCACACGCAAAAAAATCAGATGTATAGAGCATTAGATAATCCACATGAAGCACAATGTTACATATGGCCACCAGTAGATGGCGCCAAATACATGACACAGACTCAATGATGACTCAAATGGCACAGAATGAAACTCATTCTGTGAAATCTTATTACTAAAATCATGTCTGCATGCTATGCAAACCTTTAGTCATTGTTGTGTTTGCATGTGTAATTAGTTCTTATGTACAATTATTATGTTTTATTTGTTTGGAGAGACTTTTAAACACTATGATAAATTATTTTTGTAATGCTATAACTTTTGATTGCTTTTTTTTTTTTTTTTTTTTTTGTCACCCTTCTTGTTTGTTTTGTCGAGTTATAAGCCTTTAATTTTGGGTATGCCACTGAAACAGGAAATCTTAAAAAAAACACTCTCAGTGCTTAAAGGGTTAAAAAAATCCTAAATATAACAGTCTGCTTGGCTCTTTCCAGATTCCTGCATCCTTAGACCCGATTATCCAGTTTGCTGTGCTGGAAATTGAGCCCTTGCCAAGAATATTGCCTAATGATCTCATTTCCTGTGCATGTCTTAATTAGTGCACTGATGATCCAATGGGCATATTCTGTAGCAGACCCACTCTAAATGACTGCCATGCAGCTGCCTGTTTTACGTGCAATTACTTCACTTACGTCACCTAATGATGGATATGGAGACTGATTGCTAAATGTCCAATTAACAGCTGATTGTGTGTGTGAGTGAGCAACGGAACTGTTATTGTGGTGACCTATAACCTATAAATAGAGCATGTGACACATGCTTGAGCAGAGAGGATGATGGGAGTTGAGTGTTGTTTGACACATTCTGACTGCTGGTGTATTGTAGGATAAGTGTGACTCTGACTGTGATTCAGTGGCACATCAATATACTGTCACTTACTGTTGACAAGTGTGACTTATTTAGGAAGATGCGGCATTGAAAGCAACTGAATATTTGAGCACTTGAATGTTTGAATTAAAAATGAATTTTTATACTTGAAGCCTGTAAATATCATGCACTATAAAAGTATATACAGTATCTTATTTGCACAGTTATTTATGAACAGATATAATGCATGATAATGTGTATTATAATATGTACAGCATAAAGCATTATAATACTTACAGTTTTATAATACTTATGTTTACACCGTAATGCACAGTAAAGGATGATTGCATGGTGGAATCTTGCGAAATCTGCCTAGGAAATATCCTGGTCATATTTAAACCCAGATCAATACAAAGACAATGTCAAATTTTATTTTATGTTATGGTAGCCAGCTGGTAGGTATCTGTGCAGTGTGTAAACCTCCCGCTTCCCATGCCGGTGACCCCGGTTCAATTCCCGCTCGGAGTGGGTTGAGCAGGACAGGTCACATTTACATAAAGAAAATTAAGCCTACATTTAGGACCATTAAGATTTTTTTCATTGTGACATTATTTTCAGAACACTTAAGCACATTTTACCCCACAATTCTCATTACCATAATGGGTCCAGACATTTTACTTCACATTTTACTATTCCCATTGATTTTAATTAGGATTCTCATTACCATACCCCAGTCATTTTTTAACAGTTTAATGTTGTCCTAATGGGAATATCTTAATGACCTTTTTGCAAAATATAATTTCTTATTTGTTTCTTTTGATTTTGGAGTAAAATAGGACCAGAATCGCCCGCATATTACTGTATAATGCATGATATACCTTACAGGTGTTTTAATATGTTGTATTCTTTGAAATATTTATATATAAATAGATACGTTTTCTAATGTACTACAACTGTGGTTAAAGTTATTTACAAAAACATTCTACTAATAACAGGGTTGTAAGTAGAGGTGAACCAATAGTGGATTTTGCGATACCGATAACTATGGTGGTTGATAACCGATAAATTGGGCAATAGTTTTTAAAATCGCCTTATAGAATTATTAATAAACATCTTTCCTTACTATGAAAGGCACAGACATAGAGGCAACAAGAATCCAAAATAAATAAATTTCTAGATGTAGTTTATTGTTCAACCAAAACCCAATAATAATCAGAAAAACAAAATGACGATTTGGTGCATAATTTGGGACTTTTAACTATAAACAAGCCTGAAACACACCAGAGACTTGGCTCTGTTACGATGCTGTATATTTAAATATTAACAAAATTAAGATTTGTATAGCCTATATAGGCCTATATTCACCAGATGAAGGGTTTTGTATATGTATGTGTGTATATATATATATATATATATATATACACACACACACACACACACACACACACAAATACAGTATACTTTAGCAGATGAGGTTTACTGAGGAATAAGGTTTATTATTTGACACAAGATGTTGGAGACGATATATCTGCTGACAGTGCACGTTTCTATATAGTATATCTCATTTTTCGTTGCATGTCCTCACTTCAATTTAGATTGATTATCTAATCAAATGATCAAAATATGCATTGAAGTGAGAATAAAAATACGGATGATTATTGTCAATGATGAAAGATTGAGGAAGATGGAGAAATAATAATAATTTTTAAAAAAATTGGCAACTATCGCCATGATATCTGTTTCACCGATTAATCGGTGCCGATAGTTGCCTTTTGGAACTATCGGCACCGATTAATCGGTTAAACAGATATATCGGTCTACCTCTAGTTGTAAGGCATGTTATATTCTTTGTAAAAATTATTGAAAATGTGTCCTGATTTTATTTGACATATAAAATATAAAAAGTAATTAGTCAGTTTTTTTAAAAAAAGTTTATTTTTAATTGATTCATTCAAAACACCATTTCTCCATAATATAAAACAAGTAAAATTGTTTAGATAAGGCTAGTTGGGACTCAAACTCTTTATTTGCAACTCTAAACCTAGAGAAATGAGCATGTGTTGTTAGTATGATGCAGTTTAATATCCAAGTATTTGTCGAGTTGTGTGTAGTAACTAGGGAACACTCCTTTAAAAGTGTAATTAAAAGACTTACATCCATTCTGTATAGTTCTCAAATATAAATGTATTCTCTAAGTGTATGTTTTGATCTGTTTCAGATAAAATCGGCAAACAAATACTGTTCTCCTGACGATCAGGTTGGTCATTTTTACTCTTGTATATGCCTTTAAATCTTAACGGACAGAATCCATTTCATTTGGGCCAGCTCTCTCTTCAGTGTCATTATGTTTTTCCCATTTAGGGATGAAATATGTCATAATCAAGAAAATCAACATCTCATTGAGATCGTATAATGACCTCTGACTATTCCCAAATCTTTGTTGCATTACGATTTTTTTTATTCATAAGCAGCAGAGTAATTCAATCACATATTTACTTGAGAAGAAATCCAATACTGGGAGATGAGACCTGCCAATGTGTGCTGAACAAACAAACTCTGATATTCTGCTGTAAGAATCCGCTGGAGTGCTGTGGAATTGATTTTCCGCTGTGAATGTTTTCTGCAGATTGTCCATATGGGTTGGGTGTGCGAGCACGTACAGGGGAGCGACGCCGATCCGATTCACGGCTGCAGGTTTCTGGCTTTGAGAGGATCTTCTCTGCTCATCTTCAGGAGACCTCCAGTAAGTTCATGGATGTGTGGAGAAACATTCCAACTCTTTCCATGTCAATATTTATTCCTGAAGTGTATTCCCACACATGGAGATCATGTAGTCAGTGGTACATTGTCTGAGTTAGTATACAGCCCACTAAGGATTGTCGATATACAGTAAGCAAAAAATTATATTACGATTTTCTTTAATGTTTTGGTCGGTAATGCTGTAGGTCACAATTTAATGGAAAAGTGATTCAAAAATAATGAAAGCTAATTTTAAAATAATGTCCAAAATTATGGTAGACCTTTTTTTAAAAAAAATATATATATATATATATTATTATTTGAACAGTTAGATGCATTACAGCGAAACAACTTTATAAGTTACTAATTATTAAAAATTCTGTTTTACTATTTTATTGCTGTTGTTCAATCCAGGCAAGATGAGGCTTCTATATCTCAACATGAAAAGGGTTTGCTATGATTTTAAGCCAAACCTTTACATTAAAAAATAATGCAAAAGTTATGATGGTAAATAGATCATGGTGGAAATGTAGTAACACAGATCTGTCATTATTTGCAGTGCAACCTCTGACTGGAATACAGATTCAGGAACCATGCAGCATTTTTCACAACCGCGATATAGACGATCCTTGAAAATGTGTTGACACATTTCTACCGATATTTTGCTTTAACCGGAATATCGCCCGCCCCTACCACCTACTGTTTTTTGTTTGTTTGTTTAAAGTAGCCAGGGTTCCCACATTCATGGAAAACCTGGAAACAAATGCTAATTTCCAGGCCTGGAACAGTCATGGAAATGAATAAAATCTTATTGAAATGTCATTAGCACTTTATAATGAGGTTACATTTGTTAACATTAGTAAATGCATTAGTTATCATTAATTAACAATGTAGTATATATATATATATATATATATATATATATATATATATATATATATATATATATATATATATATATATATATATATAATTTGTTTACAGTATTTAATAATCTTTGTTAATGTTAGTTAATAAAAATACAATTATTCATTGTTAGTTCATTGTTAGTTCATAGTGCATTAACTAATGTTAACAAATACAACTTTTGATTTTAAAAATGTGTTAGCATATATGTTAAAATGAACATTAAGATTAATAAATCCTGTAAAAGGTTAGTTGTTCATTGTTAATTTGTTAACTAATGTTATTTGCTAATGTTAACAAATGTAATCTTATTTTAAACTTTTGGTTTATGTCAATTTTTCTAGCTTTTTATGTCTTTTTGAGTACATTTTTACACTAATTAGTATAATCGTTTAAATATATGAAGTCCAGAAATTGGTTGGATATGTTGTAATTCAGTGAATGCTATCCAGTTATCATCTCAGAAATGAATACAGTTGTCTTTTATTTTTAGTTCAGTTTTGTGTCAAATTGTCTAAACTTTCGAACAAGGATGCACTGATACAAAACTTGTGTGCCGATACTGATATATGATTATTTAGAGCAACATCTGCAGATACCAATAGTTTGGTATTTCTATGTATTTAGGTATTTAATGCTACCTCGGTTGAAATTATTGCTAGTTAATTAAACAACTGGGAAATAAATGTAAATATTCTCTACATGTCTCTATATGTTTTTCATGTTTCAGAGTAATTGGTCTCAGTTATAAACAAAACACAGAATCAAAACGCACATTATGAACTCACATTAACTGAATTCTGAATGATGGAAGCTTGTCTGGCCGATGTCTGAGTGCAAATAATTGCTTTTATTGTGCATCTCTACTTTTGACTGTCTGGACAAATAATGTTTCAAGAATGTTATGTTTAAAAGTCACGCTTGATATCACTTCCATTAACATAGAAAGTCAAGTTGAGTGTCTTATATTGTAGGTTACAATATTCCATGCAGTACAGTACAAATTGACTGCACAGTTTGGCATATTGCAAAATTAGGAGTAATATGCATGTGCCATTTAGAACACTGCCAATGTTTTACCTACTAGACAACAATACACGTTATTTGGTGGTCTTTGACATGGGACATTCATTATAATTATATATATAATCAATCTATTCTAATCTAATGGACTGCGTGGGGGAAAAGCCATTACCTGCTGCAGCCTTATTTGTGACAAATGTTTTATCTTCCCCATTAAGCCTGAAGGCAAGAGGTTTCATCAGTTATGAAATACAACCTTGCACTTTTTTTTCTTTTTGGCTCTGTTTTGTGTGCCATTTTAGAGGCATCCTTAAAAACACTTCTCTGTGTGCGCTGTCTAATGAATTAAATGCATAAAACAGTGCACTGCCAAAATGCATAAAAATGCATATTTATCTGCTATTCAAAATCATCCTCTGCGTGACTGCACTGGGTGCATTAACATACTCGTAAGTGAATTTGATAAACTTTGCAAAAATAATAGTTTTGAATTTTGTGCTGATGATTCTTAGTAATTTATGAAATGTGCATAAGTGAATTAATAAAGAGATATATTAAGGAAACATAGCATTTATTGTGCCTTAAAGCAAAGAGGGATGTTTAACACATTCATTAGCATCTAGGATTAGATTTACTTCAGTGTTATCTTAGGGTTGTGTAGAAAGAATAGATCGCTACATAAGTCTTACATCTCTGTTAGTCAATTGGCATATTCATAATTGAAACTTTATGGAAATGGCAGTGTTATTTATGTCTGAAGACAAGAACATGACAAATTATTGCTAATATACGCATATTAGCACGTACAATTAGTTTAACACTGTAAAGTTGCATTCGTTAACATTAACTACAATAGTTAACATGAACTAACAATATTTCACTTCAGAAACAAAAACAACAACAACAACATCAACAACAATTTTTTTTCTTATTGAGTATTTTTGTCTCTTTTTCATGTAAAAATATCTAACCATTTTTAAAACAAAATACATTTAATTGAGAAGCAGAATGACAAGAAATATTAAGTATTGTTTTCTGAGAAATCTATCAAAACTTAGTAATTTTTATGCTTATAACCACAAAAAACTATTTCCCAGTGGGGTAAAAAAAAAAAAAAAAAAAAATTAAAGTGAAAACAAGTGAATTGTTTATTATGATAACCCCATTGGTAAATGGGGTTATCATTTTAACCCTTTAAGCTCGGATGGGCCCCTGAGAAAAATAAATAATCGTCAAAATAAACTACAGTCTTGACCAAGACAAAATAGGTATCATTTGAAAGATTAGAAGCTAATTTCCCATGCATGCAGGCACTATGACCAAAACAAGTGGTTTAAAATTTGCAGACAAATAAGATGTGTTCCATTTTAAAAATGCATTTTAAAAAATGGCACTGTAGACATATTATTGCAATCAACAAAAACATCAAACTGATCAAATAACCATGATGTGTCATATGTTGCTGGAAAGCTCTCAAAGAGTAGAATACAATCAGCTCATATTTCTTTTTACTCACAGACAAAAATGTAGAAAGTAATAGCAAGTATATTTCTTTAACAATTAAGTTGGTGTTGCTCATATGCCGCGTTTTCACTTATAACTTCACGAAAAATAAACAGAGCATCAAATATCACATACTATTATTTATAGGGGGTGATTATCTTTCAAACGAGTCCACACACAAGGTAATCTGATGCACAGATCATTAGATAATCCACATGAAGCACAGTGTTACATATGGCCACCAGGAGATGGCGCCAAGTACATGACACAGACTCGGTGATGACACAAATGGCACAGAATGAAACTCATTCTATGAAATCTCATTACTAAAATCATGTCTGCATGCTATGCAAACCTTTAGTCATTGTTGTGTTTGCATGTGGAATTAGTTCTTATGTACAATTATTATGTTTTATTTGTTTGGAGAGGCTTTTGGACACTATGATAAATAATTTTTGTAATGCTATAACTTTTGATTGCTTTGTCGTATCAACACAGAATTGATCAGATACAGTTGGCATGATTGGGAAAGCAGTTTTCAGAGCGACCTCATTTATACCCAGAGATGTATCATGTCAAATAAGAAAAAAAAATTAAAAAAAAAAAAAAAAATGGCTCAATTGTTTTTGTGATTTTTCATCAGTTTCTTAAACTGAGAGTCTCAGAATATTTCATAATCTATATCATTAAAAAAATTGAAAAGTTTTCTTTGCAGTGTTTTTAGGACGTATTAATGTTAATTTCAACCCAATTTTTTTTATTTTTTTATTAGCAGTTATATGTGTTAACTTTAGTTAATGCATTTTGAACTAACATGAACTAATAATGAACAGCTGTATTTTATAAATTAACATTAAACAAGATTACGAAATGCTGTAAAAACATATTGTTTATTGTTAGATCAAGATAACTAATGCATTTACCAATGCTAACAAATACAGCCTTATTATGAAGTGTTACAGATTTTCTGAAGATTATGAACCTGCTTTCACAAAACTGACTTTATTGTTTTTAAGAATTTCAAACTCTACTTGTGGAAGTGGCATCTAACAGAACAATTATTTGCTCTTGTGTGTCATTATCAGGTCACAGCATCAGACTGGACTCAAGCAGAAGCCAGTTTTCACCTCTGTGAGGTTCTTTTTAAAGTTCATAAGGTGGGACATTTTTTGTGTTTATTAATAAAGACTGAATGATCTATATTAGTTTTGCATGTCGTTTGAAGTTGACATCAAATCAAGATTAACCCTGTTTACTTTCTTTAAACACATGCCTGATATTATTGTATTTTAAGCTACTGTTGAAGGTAATGTAGCCTTTTTAAAATCTTGACAATAGTTAATGCAGTAATTTAATATAGGTTAACATTTAGCCGATTTCATGTCATATGGGTTGATTTTTTTTTTGTTAAAACAGATTTTAAAGTTTTGTTTGTTTGTTTGTTTATAATATGAAGGTCACATTAGAACTAAATTGGAAACTTTTTACCAGGCCTACATCATTTATTTTTGGTACTTTTCAATTGCCTTTTTTGTATAGATTATGTATTAAACTATGAAAATCCATTATAAAAATACATATGATTACATGTTTAAAAAACGAAGCATTTCCATTAGGAGATGTGGTTTGATTTTACTTAACACAGTTGTCAAGTGTATCTCTTTACTGTCAACTAGTTGTGGATAGCAGAAGACTGCTGGATTCAGCCGAAGTTTTATGTGGGCGTACAGCAGGACGGTGAGCTGCGGGACAGTGAGCCCTTTTGCTTCAGTGTGCTGGTGGGTCACGGTCAGAGTTTCTGCTACAGCGTTGAGCTCGGATCTGAACTTGTGCTGTGGGAGAAAGCCTTTCAAAGAGCCATGTTCATCGAAGTACAGCGAGTACGGGTGAGTACTGCTGTAAAACTTTACATCAAAGTGTTGTACAAACATTTCAAAACTTGTAGAAGAGAAGTAACAAATAATTGAACAATAACAAATGTTTGTTTCCCTGAAGGCTTTGTATTTATTTATTTATTTTCATTTGTAATGTTGTATGAACAGTTTCAGACCCTTAAAGGAGATGCACCATTGAAAACTAGATTTTTCCAAGAACAGAAAAAAGGTTTATTATACCTCAAGCAGGACCGACACGTACCCACCTAAACGCAACTCTAGGCAAAATAAATAAATAAATAAATAAAAACTCATAGAAATGTTTTTCAACACATTTCCCGACCCCTTTTGTTAACTCTTGGCGGGCCCATGAGAAAAATAATAATTGTCCGAATATTACTAACTGCAGTTTGACCAACACAAAATAGGTATCGTTTGAAAGCTTAGAAGCTCTACTTTCCAATGCATGTAGACAATATGAACAAATGCTTTGAAATTTGCAGACAAATCAGAAGTGTTCCGTTTTGATCATTTCTAAAAAAAAAAAAATTAAAAAATAATTACACTGTACATATTATTGCAATCAGTAAAACATCAAACTGATCAAATAGCCATGTGTCATATGTTGTTGGAAAACTCTCAAAATGTAGAATACAACCAGCTTTGTTTTCCTCACAGACAAAATATAGTGAGTAATAGCTAAGTATATGTCTTTGACAATTATGTTGGTGTTGCTTATATGCCACGTTTTTGCTTCACAAAAAATGAACAGAACATAAAATATTATGCACCATTACTTAGAGAAGTTGATTATCTTTCAAACGAGTCCACACACAAGATAATCAGATGCAAAGATCATTAGATAATCCACATGAAGCACAATGTTACATATGGCCACCAGGAGATGGCGCCAAATACATGACACAGACTCAATGATGACTCAAATGGCACAGAATGAAACTCATTCTGTGAAATCTCATTACTAAAATCATGTCTGCATGCTATGCAAACCTTTAGTCATTGTTGTGTTTGCATGTGTAATTAGTTCTTATATACAATTATTATGTTTTATTTGTTTGGAGAGGCTTTTGGACACACGGAGACATGTTTGGACACTATGATAAATTATGTTTGTAATGCTATCATTTTTGATTGCTTTGTCGTATCAACACAAAATGTTTTCTCAGATACAGCTGACATGATTGGGAACAAAACAAAAGCACCTTATTCACACCCAGAGATATATAAAGTCAAATCAGAAAAATAAGAATAAAAGTACATTTTTGGCTAGATTTTGTTGTGATTTTTCAGTAGTTTCTTAGGCTGACAGTCTCAGAATGTATAATAATCTATACCATTAAAACATTTGAAAAGTATTCTTTACAGTGATACCAAACACTTGACCCTCTCTTTGTTTTTGGTTTTTGTTTTTTTTTATTGAGTTATAAGCCTTTAATTTTGGATATGCCAATGAAACAGGAAATTTGTATAAACACCTTCAGAAAAACATTAAAAGCTTTAATTATAAATGTACGCTCACTATAGTAATATTGTAGTAACTAGGTCTGTAGTAACCATGTTTTTCTATAGTAATATTGTAGTAACCATGACTGTAGTAAACATGGTTAATTTTGTGGTTACTATGTTTTTACTACTTATGGTTAATTTACATAAGGGAAAGTTACCCTAATTTAATATGTAACTATCAGGTGATATTATTGAATACTACAATCACTTCTGATTTGGAGAATTAAATAATATAATCCAATTGTTATATATATATATATATTTAAAAAACTTCAATGTAGTTAGCTAATTTTGGTTAGCAGCTTTTAGTGTAGTTAACAACTGTTTAGTTTAACTGTAAGTTTTGAGTAGCTTCCCAACACTGATCACAATCATGTGTTCTTTAAAGGGATAGTTCACCTAAAAATGAAAATTCTCTCATTTATTTTGAAGATCAAAAAGCACATAAATGCAGCATAAATGTAATCCATAAGACTCCAGTGGTTTAATCCATATCTTAAGAAGCGATATGATAGGTGTGGGTGAAAAACAGATCAATATGTAATTCCTTTTTTACTATAAATCTCCATTTTCACTTTTACTTCCATTCTTCTTCTTTTATTATTGCCGATTGTGATTATTTGTATATACTGCCACCCACTGGCAGCAATAGGAGAATTTATAGTAAAAACAACAAAAAAAAAAATTTTTTTTTTAAAAAATCTGTTGATCTGTTTCTCACCCACACCTATCATATTACTTCTGAAAACATGGATTAAACCACTGGAGTCATGTGGATTACTTTTATGCTGCCTTTATGTGCATTTTAGAGTTTCAAAGTTCTGGTTACTATTCACTTGCATTGTATCGACCTACAGAGCTGAAATATTTGTGGTCGGCAAAAGAAAGGAAGTCAAAAACATCTGGAATGGCATGAGGGTGAGTAAATGATGAGAGAATTTTCGTTTTTGGGTGAGCTATAAACCACATGAAGCACAATGTTACATATGGCCACCAGGAGATGGTGCCAAATACATGACACAGACTCAGTGATGACTCAAATGACACAGAATGAAACTCATTCCAAATATAACACCATTTTGGTATTCAGAAATATGACCCAACCTGATGAACTAAAAAACGTGAACTATGCTGGTGCGTTGAGGTTAGCCAGTCATAACAGAGGTCATTGACATATTTATTTTGTCAATAAAAACCAATAAAACTGTGTCAGAATTCCTGTACTTTCAGAGTATGTACTGAATTGGATAAGGAACTTTCTTCTCGACCGTTAATACTCGACGTTCTTTTAGTATGCAGTTGTGTAGTATACATATTCCTAAGAATACCACATCCGTACACTTGGGCATTGTCATTTTGCATACTGCTTTTTTTCATGCTATATACTGTTGTTGGGAAGTATGGTGACATATAAAGAGGACAGTCATATGGAATTATAGTTGTAACATTAGGGTTAAAAGGTTCAAAACGGCTTGGAAAGGTCTATTTTCTGGCTTTAGAGGGTTAAAGTGATGCTTAAAGGGATTAGTTTTTATTGACAAGTAAACTATTGATTTCTGCATCTCTCAGCATTGCAGGCGACACCAGAAGCGCGCTTCGCCTGCATTCAGCATCTGATATTGTGCATTTTAAATGTTATTATTGCTTTAATTAAATTTCTCTGAAGAACCCATTCTGAGAGACCTCTCCTCATTGAGCCGTTAAATAACCTCGACTGCACAAAGGCCTGACGCATCTCTGGTGTCTGAATAAAGTCCTGCAGGGCGACTATTATGAAGTTTATGCTAACATAAGTTCATGGAATGAAGGGGATTTATCTTTCAATAGCTCAGGAGACTCGCGTTACTCACCGTTAAGTCGTCTTAAATACCAACCGGGGTGAACCGGCGAGCATCACAAAGTAGCATGATGGCCTCACAGTGATGTTTATTTAGCACTAGCGACATAATTCTTTCATACTTTGGCTTAGTGGAGCAGATGAGTGTCACATTTGAGGCTTATTGAGCGAGTAAAGGCCACAGAGAAGGCATTTATCAGCGAATAGGAAGTTGTCAAATGACGCATACTGAAATGGCACAAAGTTGTGACATTGAATTTTACTAGATGAGTCAGTCTGATCTTTATTACACAATAGCAGCTTGTGGTAATTTGACGATTTGCCCTTTATAGTTATTTGGGGAGGGCTGATTCTTGTCTAATGAAATCTACGATAAACGAGTTTATTAACAAAAAGTTGTGTGTTCCTCAACCCAGTAATTTTGTGTGATATCTGACGGTGCAAGTATGTGCATGTTTCTGTTGGGGAAGATAATTTGAATTTGTAGCTTTAAGAAATGGGTCAGTGATGTGACGCTCATGTTTTTGTCTATTTCATCTATTAAATTATTCAGAATACATTTAAAATGCAATTCACAAAAAACAATTACTTAAATACACCTCTGCTTCGATGAACATGTTTTCAGTTTTCAAGTTCAAAGTCGTTTTGATATTTATTTCTGGGGCTTAAAGTCGACAACGTTAAAGCGGTGTAACCGTCTCAGGGCTTGACATTAAGGATTGTCATGTGCTTGTCCGAGTAATGTTACTTGTCTGGAGAGAAAATTATTATTATTTTTTTTTTTCAACTGTGATGAAAAAATTATTTTTTTAAGAAGCAATATTCTCATCAGTATTCTTATTCAGTCACTTGTTTCCCAGCAAGACGTATGATACAATCATATACCAATTTACATTTACACTGTTGTTATGGGATGATTGGTTGACCTCATGTTGTTAACAGTTAACTGAGACTGAACATTCTGCCTAACATCTCCTTTTGTGGTCCATGGATGAAAGAAGAATGTCATATAGGTTTGCGATACATTAGGTAAGTTATGACAGTATTTACATTTTTGGGTCAACTATCCCTTTAAGAGTTTAAATCAGTGCTCATCAGACTAAAATTGACAAAATGCACCAAAAATTAGCAGATTATATCCTGAAAGAGGGGACCTTGCTGCTAAATGAGTTATATTAAATGTTTTAAATAAGTATGTATATTATTACTATATTATTTATATTAAGTAAATCATTACATGGGCCTACTTATATTATTCAAAAGGCAGAAATAATACCTGTATATGTCAGATGGAGCTCTAGAGAGAGATGGAGATGAGAGATACAACAGGTGTTTAAGGATGAAGTTGTCTGTTTTAAGCATTAAGAGTAGTTCAGTGGTTCACAAAGCATTTTTGGCTATATCTGCCTTTCTGGTGAAAGATGCTGTAATATGAGCCGCACTTACCCCTTTAAAAAAATGTCAAACAAAATAAAAGTGTAATTAAAAAGTTTCAATTCCTAAAAAAAATAAAAATAAAAAATAAAAATAAATAATAATAATAATTTGGCATAATTAGTTTAGAATAATCTTTTATTATTACAGTATTTTAAAATAATTTTGTTGTAAAATATTATAAATATTTGAAAAATTTAGACCCCCATGACTGTTTGTGAAGTTTTTAAAATATATCAGATATATTTTCATAAAGGCACATATTAAAAAAAATAATAATAATAAATAAAAAATAAAAGAAAATCATGTTTATGTCATATGGGGTAACCATAAGAAAAAAATTGTGACAACAAATTCATGTTTCATATTTGAAAAAAAAATAAATAAAAAAAAAATAAATAAATAAAACTATATATATATATATATATATATATATATATATATATATATATATATATATATATATATATATATATATATATATTTATTTTTATTTTTTTATTGTATTTTAATACCTTTTAATTGATGTTAAAACTTGACATTTTTACAGCCTTTAAATCAATTTTGTAGAAAAATCTATAAATGTAAAACAATTATGTACACAAACATTACATTTCTACTAATTTGATACATCAGTTTTAAACTAGATTTAAAAGAAAAAATAATTTGCATCATCTCAGACAACCTTATCTGTCAACGACCCATCTCCATTTAAGAAAAATTTAATTAAATCTATACAATATTCAAGTATAGATTTACAGTAATTTAAGAAAGCAGCTCACTCATAAACAGTACAGTTTAACCTTAAAAAAAATTAAAATAAAATAAACAACTAATGTTCTTGAAACGTTAATGTTACAACTTTATTCCGACACAGCATCATTATGTTACTTTTCACCAAAATGACATCTCTTTAAGTTGGTGAACTGCTGATGCTGATTGTCCGATAGTCTAAGTGATAAAAGTTCTGTTAAATTTACGATAAAGATGTTACATGTGTGGGCTTGTACTGTAACTGATTAATAATATACAGTAATAGTTGAGAATAAGAATACAGTGCTAAGATCTGACTCATCAAGGTCATTTGAAATTTTGTACATTATTATATCCATTCAAATGCATTTACTCTGGTTTATCTCTTGGCTGTAGTACTTGTCTACACTGTAAAAAATTGTTGTAAATTTACGTCCAAATTCTTACAGCAATCTACTGTGATTCTTAAATACAATAGTTTTCTGTTCAAAATGTTACATTCTGGGAGATTAAGAGTAGGCTCACTGTTAACTAACTAGTTGTACGGTAAATAGCTGTTGTAAGAGTCATATATATATATATATATATAAATACTGTCATTAGGGGAAATGAACATGTAAAATCATGATATCATCTTGGCGAAAGCTAGTGATATTTTGAAACGTATATTTTACCCCCTCCCCATGAAAATGTTAGTTTGTGGCACATAGTTAGCGTTCATGATGTTTCTGACCAACTCCTCTGTTCTTTATCATCTCACATCAGCCTTTACTTGTCTGTCTAATGAGAAGTCAAATAAAATAAAAAACAGGAAAAACAGGATCTAGCTGTTCATTTCAGCAACAGCAAGACACCGTTAATTTTACAGTAACTTGCTGGCAACCCTGCTGCCAGTTCTTGGCGAGAAAATCTTTAACAGTGTAGTCAAAGGCCGCATTTTCCGCTTTAAATGAAAAGAAGCAACAAAAAAAAAAGAAGGTCAATATGAGCCCTAAAGCCACGAGCAGCATTACCTGCAAACCTTAACCAGAGACATTTATAAATAATACAATGGAAAGAAGCTGTCAGAGGCGATTTAAATCAGTGTAGTACTGAGATACTGAAAAGGCAACATGCAATGGCTCCTGGAATTCCAGGAAAAATGAGGTTTTGCAGTAGAACTGCGGCAGTGATTATCTGCGTCCATCTATCCAGCAATTTCACTGTACCAGCTCAACTCCACCACCCCCTTAGCTCTTCATGTTGTGCACAGTGTGTACTAGGAAGGCAGTGTGACAGTTTTATGAAAGAGCGTGGAAAATTTTATAATCATATTCTTTTATATGCAGCGCATTCATGTGAGGAAGTCAGCGGGAGTTCAGGATCACGATTTCTCCGGGTTCAATTGTGTTGCTGTTTAAATGAATGGACAATAGCTTCTAAGGCAAGTTCTTAACAGAAATACTGTGGTACATCCCCATATTTGAAATGAAGTGCAGAACGAGAACCATTAAACTCTTTAAGTGCAGAATAACTGAGATTTTAGACTGGTTTTGTTCTAATCCACAGTCAGAATCTTTGCAGCCAGTAAGAAAAATTGCAGACGTTCATCTGTATAAATGTAAAGAAGTTTAATATGTAGGGTTAGGGGTTTTTTCAAATCATTAACATAAATATGACCAATAGAGCGCAACAGTTTGGTTCCAGAAGTAAAAATCCCATTCATTTTCTCCATAGGCGGAATCATTTTTAACGATAATTTATAAACCATTAAAGACAGACCTACTGTGAGCTCCAAGGTGGTTAATCAATGGTATATGCTCCTGTTGAAGCCAGCAGTCCATGTTACCAGGGCAGTGGTGGCTCAGTGGTTAAGGCTCTGGGTTACTAACCAGAAGGTTGGGGGTTCAAGCCCCAGCACCACCAAGATGCCACTGTTGGGCCCTTGAGCATGGCCCTTGACCCTATCTGCTCCAGGGGCACTGTATCATGGCTGACCCTGCACTCTGACCCCAGCTTAGCTGGGATATGTGAAAACAAAGAAATTTCACTGTGTATATGCAAAAAAATAAAAAATATGTATAGTGTGTGACTAAAATAAAGGCTTCTATTCAGCTTAATTTTAAAAAAAAAAAAACATTGTTTATTTGCATAATTCCTGATGAAGAACTACACTACCCATGATCCTGAGGGGGAAAATCCAATCAGAATATCGTGACTAACAAAGCACACCCAAAAGAGCTCTGCAGCGACCACCCTCTTTCATGATGCACCGTGAATGACGCAATTGAGTCACTCTCCCTACACCCTCACACTACTTGTATCTCAAACAACTTAAAATCTATAACTGTATATATTTGCACCGTTTTTAATTACCATTCGCAGTGCTTCATGGGACTGTATTTCATTCCCTTATTAAAAATGTTAAGTACACAGTACTTTTAAGCCATTTCAGGGCAAATACATAATTATCGAGATATTCAATATCATCAATAGGCTGAAAAATATTGAGATATAATTTTTGTAGCCATATTGCCCAGAACTTAATTTGCATAACATGTTTAAGGCCTTACCCCTTTAACGCCGCCTGTATCAAATCTGATGCACTATTTTCTAAAGCCTGCGCATCATAAACATGATAACAATTTTGCAGGAAATCCCGTTGCCTGCAATGCACTAGATGTCTTCTGCCACCTGGTGGACGTTTCCGGGCATTTCTTGATGGAAAAATATTTTCTTTACAATATATATTGTACTCCCTTTTTTTTTTTTTTTTAATTTAAAAATAAAATTTTGTGAAACCTTTGCTGATTTTAATAAAGTAAAAGTGACAGTAATTATAATATTGTTACTGATATTTTAAAGTGAGTTTTGCTGAATATAAGCAACTTGTGCTTGGTTATAATTTTGTATATTATTTTATTGAAAAAGCATGTTGAAATAGACGTGCAATTTCTTTTTCTTTTTCTTTTTTTTTTTCTTACCAATTCTTTTTATAGGTTGTCTAATGGTTCTAAAAACAGTTTAATGTCAAAAAATTCGAATTTTCTGACAATTATTGAGCGATACTTAAGGTTAAAGGGAGAGGATTTGAAACAACATGAGGGTGAGTGAATGATGACAGAATTTTCATTTTGGGGTGAACTATCCCTTTAATACCAGATGTAAACGTGACATAAACATGAGCCGATACAAAATAATGGACCCTTATGTTTTCCAGATGATTTGTGTATGCAATTGCATTAAGATAAACACAACCACGACTGGTCATTACAAATCATGTTTGCATTTATTGTGGACGTATTAAGAAAAGCCATTGTCTTTCATTTTGGAAGGGTTTTGTATGTTATTCTGATGTACCAACTGTTAATGAAGTACCTGCGTGTGGCCTTGTGCATGAAATTTGCAGCGTTTGCATGGCACCACCATTGCTTCGCTCAGGTTGACAAGGAAATCCACAAGCAAACCTCAATATGTTGTTCAAATCCCTCGGGAGAAGCTCTCCAATTAGCGGCATGTAGTCTGTGCTTTACTTGTGACGGGCAACGCTCATACCAGGCGACAGTAAACACTGCAAATCTGCTTCAGAGGCATTCGTTCTCCCTGGCAGAGAAATTTAATTTGCCTCTTAAAACGACAGCTCATCTGTGAAAGCAACAAAAAACCTGTGCTTCATCTTCCGTCAGAGCTTGAATTCACTCCACTTGATATGGGAGCACAGATAGTATTACATCTATTACTCATAGAACCACATGACTTTACCTGTATTATCACGACAGTTTCCTGTGAAATAAACACTAGAGGCGCTACAACAACGACTTTTATTCACTTTCACACAAATCACAAGTAAAATGGCAGATCATTAGTTCATAAACACGTACTTTTCGCCCTGTTCCTCACACAATGCTATCTTATGACATCTAAACACTTTTAATGTAGCGCATGACTCATTTGAACGTTTAACTACATTTACAAGCTTGTTCGAGGGTGGTTAAATTGCACGATAGCTCAACTGATAGAGTGTTTCAATTGTGATGTAAAGGAGAGGGGTACGAGTCCTGAAGATCACGCGAGTCGACATGCGATCCGAAAGTGTCATAGAAGCACCACACAATGACATGGTTGTTTTTCATCTCACATTTGCTTTTTCTAACACTGTCGGTTAGGTTTAGGTTTAAGGTTTAGGGTAGGGAGGTCAGTTTTGTTGATTTAAATCTTGATAGAGCAATAACCTTAAAAACCTAATCTAATTGGGAGAATATTTGACTCTCTTTTAGCGTCACACAGTGGACATTTCACTTTGGAACAGACACGATATGTGTAAGGAACCACGTAATATCATTTTGCAAAAATATAGATACAGTCACTTTATTTTCATGTGATCAGGCTCGCCACTAACTTGGCAAACTTTGGAAAATGTAATAGTTAGTTTTCCTCAGAACAATGTTATTATCGTTAATGAAAACTAAAACAAAAACCAAATGAAAACATTGTAGTTATCTGAATTAAAATGAAAAACTAATATGGTTGGAAAAAACTGAAACTAATATTAAAAAAAAAAAAATCTGCCCGGCTCCAAAACTAACTAAAAAAAAAATTAAGCTCAAATTAATTTACGTTTTACTTTTTGATTATTATAACAATTTGAAACCTATACAATCCACCTTCATTAAACATGAAAATGTAACTAGATAGCAGTAACACAACACTGCCCTGAGAAATTGTACGTTAAACATATTTAAATGATATCCGTAAACGCTTTAGCTATGGCAGCCATAAAAGTGGTAGCTCAGCGGTTAAGGCTCTGGGTTACTGATCAGAAGGTCAGGGGTTCAAGCCCAAGCACCGCCAAGATGCCACTGTTGGGCCCTTGAGCAAGGCCCTTGACCCTATCTGCTCCAGGGGCGCTGTGTCACGGCTGACCCTGCACTCTGACCCCAGCCTAGCTGGGATATGTGAAAAAGAAGAATTTCACTGTATATGTGCAAATGTATAATGTGTGATAAATAAAGAAAATTATAATTAATTAATTATTATAATTATAAAATACTAAAACTAAAATAAAACTTATTAGAAAGAAAACACAGAAATAAACTTAAACCAACAGTCAAAGATTAAAAACTAAATTGTAATTACAAATATAAACTAAAATAGAATTTAAAAATATGATAAAAACCCTGCCTCTAATGTGCTCCCCAGTAATCACAAATGAGTGGAATTTTGTGACCAAATTTTTGGGTCAAAAGATGTGAAAACCTTACAGATTCTGCTGTGTTTACATTTAGTAAATTAGAGCCCACACTTCTATGAGCTGTACGGGTGAATTTAATGCACAGAATAATTAAGACCCTGGAGAAATCCTGACTGGGCTGGTGCAAATAATCCACACACTTCTTCTGTATAAGTCAGTGCTGTGTTGACTAAAATTAATCTTTTTTTTTTTTTTTTTTTTGTCCGACTCACCAGATCGGTTTGTGATGTTACAGAACCAAAATGTCACTGCTGGCATCCAAAAAATGCTCTTTCTCCTCCTTATGTCTAATTGATTTCAAGAATCACTAACTGTAATACTGTGAATATTACTTTTACATTTCATGCATATTTGGGTACAAATGTTTCTACAGTTGGACTTGATTGAAAACTGCAAAGCAGATGGGTGAGATTTGGTTTGGTGCTTAGGCACAGCTCTGATTTCAAACTGTCTTTGCATTTAAATACGTGACTTTGTCGTGGACCCTTCCAAGGCTTCTTCTTAGGGTGTTTTTCCTGGCACTTGCTGCCTTTGGCTTGTTCACTTTGAGGGTTTGTAGGGTACTATTCTCTGTAAAACTGAATGTAACAAACATTTGTAATCCAAAAAACAAGGTATTACCATAGTACTATGTCCAAAAACATGGTATTACCATTGTATACGTCAAAAACATGGTATTATCTTTAGTGATCAACTGATATGGGTTTTTATAATGGCTGATGCCAATATCCAGAGAGCAGCGTGACCGATATGCCGATACAATACCGATATATCACACAATTTAATATAGTAAATAACACAAACATAAAATTGCTAATAAAAAATGAAACTCTTATTTAGCATTATATTTACTCAATTTCACATGAAACTTTAAGTTTGTAAAAAAGAATCTAAAAAAATTATATTGTATTTTAAATGGTAGATAGCAGTTTCTTCTGATTTCTGTTTAGTCATAAATTTTAGTAATTTATTTGCACATGAAGAAATTGTTAATACATTAGGAAGAAGGAAATAACAGTAACCATGGATGGCATGTCCACGTTAGCAATCGCATAAAAAAAAAAAATACAGAATCAAATCAATTGCATACAGTGCATAGTGAATAAGACATTTACTCATAGCACACATGAAGCACTTTTATTTTTAAGTTGCATTCACGCACTCGTGCGGATCCAGCGTGAGCAGCAATCTCCTGACAGTTTAAAGGCCTGGATCGCCTGCTTGGATTGTCATGGACTGACCATCATGATTTGTGAATCAGAGGAACTTTTGATCCTGATCCTGAAGTTTTATATTCTGGCTGATGGAATACATACTTCAGAGGAATATATTAGATGAGTGCTCGACAGAAAGAAAACGCTGAATTTTTGTGAGGTTCGTGAATTACATAATTTTAAAATGAGATATCTGCATATTTTCAGATGGTATATAATAGACGTTTTATTGATGGTATATAATAGCCTTTTATCAACTGTAGAGGAGTGACTGTTAGAATACATGCTTTAGAGGCTAATATATGAGCGTTGCACAGGATGCTGGATCTGCTGAAGTTGTGTGAAGTTGGTTTATTACATCTGTTTAAATGAGATATGTGCATATTAGCTGATGGTATATGATATTAGTTTTATTGATATTTGCCTTTTTATCATAAGACAAGACAGTTAAAAGTTACGGGGAACTGTTGAGGAGAGAGAGGGTGTCACCGTCTCAGGACTGTGGCATCACCGACCCATGTCTGTCTTGTGTTTCATTGTCTGTCTTTGTGTGAGCACACGGTTTCGGTTGTATTTCCTGGCGTGCCCTCTTCGGTCGGTCTTGTTTCATATCTGGAGCATGGTGTCTGGATCCTGACCTTTCTGTCTGGTTGTGTTTCGGTTTTGGTGTCGGGATCCGGACACTCATGTTCCATGTCTTGTCCTGTATTGACGTGAGTGCATTGCACTTGTCATCTTGGTAGCATGCACTCACGTCAATAACCTATGTCTGTCTCTCGCGACCGCGCGTTGTGCTCGCTTTGTGCGTCAGGGTCGCAAGCTGTCTTCATGTTGTGATGAGGTCACTTCGGTCTAAGGTGTCGGGTGTGTGTGTGGACGAACACTCGCACAGGTGTCCTGTCTTGTTTTTGTCACCTGTTGCGTGCATCACATGGCATCTGCCTCGCGATGTATGCTCAGGTTTCGTTTAGTGTGAGAATGCATGGCATCGCTTTATTTGCCGTTGCTACGCATTCTCTTGTCTTGTTTGTCGGTTGGCATGGGCGTATATTGCCTCATTGTCTTGGCGATTTGCGCTCATGCCATTCAGGTGTTTTGTTGTCTTGTGAGAGCACATGGCTTTGTTTTGTTTCTGTAACGCCGTGTGTCTCTCTGTCTTACGTCATGCTCCGCCTATGTACCATATTACTATGTCCAAACAAATGGTAATACCATTGTATATGTCAAAAAACATAGTATTATCAAGGTAGATGTCAGAAAACATGGTATAACTATGAAATATGTCAGAAATGTTTTTTTATTATCATGGTATGAGTCATATACATATACATATGGTATATGTAAAAAAAAACAACAAAAAAAAACAAAACATGATGTTACCATACTATTATGTCCAAAAACATGGTATTAGCATGATATGTCAGAAAAAAAATAGTATTACCATTGTATATGTCAGAAAATTTGGTATTACCATTGTATATGTCAGAAAACATGGTACTATCATAGTATATGTCAGAAGTTATGGTATTACCATTATATATGGCAGAAAACATGGTATTATCATGGTTACGCAACCTCAGTTCCCTGAGATGAAGGGAACAAGACATTGCCTCCTGCTGACGCATATAGGAGTGTCCTTCTAAACGACGTAGTTGAAACCGTACTACAATAATGGCAATTCTGATACTGGCTTTGGTGTTTGATCCCCACCCTTTTAGGTGCAAAGCTGTCCGCTATAAAAGCAGGCATGCAAACACCATTCCTCAGAATTTTCTGACTGAGGGACAAAGAGTGCATCGCTCACACCTCAAAAAACTCTGAGTCTGTAGTGCGGCCAGCATTCACAATGTCTTGTTCCCTTCATCTCAGGTAACTGAGGTTATGTACATAACCGAGACTTTCCCTTACGATTCAGTACACTTGACATTGTGTCCTGCTGACAGATATGGGGAACAGATTCCCATCAAGCCGCACTACACGACATAACCTTCCCAGAGAGGAAACATGATGCCACAGTCTCGTGGGATGGCGACCGACATGAGTATACTGCAAGTGAATGACCCTCATGGTCAGCCAGGAGGGGAACACTCAGAATATATATTTGAACTATGGTCATATAGTATGGATTAAACCATTCACGAACCCAGTCAGAAAGGAAGGTTATTTATAATGAAGTGCCTGTAACTTTGGGAACACAACGGTCCGAATGCAGGTGGTTGTGTAAAGTGACAGGGAGCCCGTACTTAAAAAGAGGGGCATAAGTATATATTTGGCCAATTAAATAGCAAGCGCTCGAGACAGAGAGGACTTGTTAATGTGTAGGCTTTGAAGTGGGAAAGCTCTTTATTGAAAAAGTGTGAAGGTCTCATGCATGTGCAATGAGCTCTGTACTCTTTTGCAATCTTTCTATGTTCATTATAAGATATAATGTGGCGCTCGCCATTGGGAAGCGGTTGTGAAAAATGTGTGGGCTTTGAAGTGGGATTGAAAAAGTGTGAGCGTCTCGTGTGAGCGCTGTACTCTTTTTGCAATCTTCGTATGTTCATTCATAATATAATGTGCCGCTCACCATTGGGAAGTGGTTGTGCATAATGTGCAAACTTTATTGCATGTGATTAATGTGAGACACAGAAAACAACATATTGAACAACATTTTGAACAACAATATTCCTTTCCCTACAAACAGCATTGGGGAAGAGGGGAACAGCATTGTGCATCATCGCGTGGAGTGCTGAACCAGTTTGGCCCGCCACTGAGTATGCTTTTCCAGCCAGTTCAGACATTAGTCAAAACAGCTTACAAAAATGAACAGGGCGTGAGTTCCAAGTCCTGCTACTCGCAGGGCAGAGATGTGCCTCTACCGCCTCTTTCAAGGGGGGTAGTTGGGCATAACTTTTGTCTTCCCCATGGTCCACTTTATTGAGAAGAGTGGAATCGCTGTGCGATCAAGCTGAATAGGGCACACGCCAGGATTTTGTCAGTTCGTTATGAACTTCTGGGAAGAGCGGGGCAGATCTGCGGGGCGTCCGGACTGCACGAACCATTCATCAAAACAAGATTTTTCAGGTTTCTCTGGAAATTACACGAGACTGAGCTCTTCAACTGCCCTTGAAAGGACACGGAGCATCTCCTTTTCAGTGGCACGTTTATGCTCCTCGCCCTCGCTGGGGGAAGGGGTGGCAGTGTCATCCACTGACCACTCACCAGATGCAGCGAGAGACATATCATCATCCCCAGCATCAGAACCGGCGAACGTGATGAGGTGGCGTGCTCCTACAGAGGGCCGAAGCTCGTCATGCACATACTGCATCGGTAAAGACGCTGTACATGGAGATTTAGGGGCTCGCGGGGCATGTGCCGGCAAGATGTCCACTTTAAATTCATCCTGCTTGACCTCGCGGCCCGCCGTGCCTCCTCGTGTGATTCCTCGGGTGTCACAGAAGAGGTGGGAGGGCATGTGAGGCTGAAACGTCACTCAGAACGACGGCGATTCGCGAGCGAAGCGTCTTGAGACTCATGCCCTCACAGTGAGGGCAGTCTGTCTCCATGAGAGCTGACTCTGCGTGGGCGCGGCCCAGACAGTGAATGCAGCTCTCATGCTGATCTGGATGTTTACCTCGCATAAGAAAACACCTATGGAAAGACATCTTTAAAAAGACGCGAACACGTAACACGTTAGCACACTTCTCATTGCCGTGAAGATCCTGCCCACTGACTTGTGTATGTCGACGGCGAAGTAGTAGAGGGCTTCTAGATGAGAGATGAATCGCTGTCGTGAAAGAAGAAAATTCTGAGGAATGGTGTTTGCGCGCACGCTTTTATAGCGAACAGCTTCACGCCTAAAAGGGCGGGGCTCAAACACCATAGCCAATGTTAGAACTGATGTTATTGTAGTAAGGTTTCAACTAGGTAGTTTAGAAGGACACTGCCATATGTGTACTGAATCGTAAGGGAACATGGTATTACCATTGCATATATCAGAAAACATGGTATTAACATGTTATATGTAAAAAACAACAACAAACAAAACATGATTTTACCATACTATTATGTCCAAAAACATGGTATTACCATTGTATATGTCAGAAAACATAGTGTTATCATGGTATATGTTAGAAAACATGGTATTACCATTGTATATGTCAGAAAACATAGTATTATCATGGTATATGTCAGAAAACATGGTATTACCATTGTATATGTCAGATTTTCTTTTTTTTTTTTTATTATTATTATCATGGTATATGTCAGAAAATATGGTATAACCATGGTATATGTCCAAAAAAAAAACATGATGTTACCATACTATTATGTTCAAAAACATGGTATTACCATTGTATATGTCAGAAAACATAGTATTACTATGATATATGTCAGATATATATATATATATATATATATATATATATATATATATATATATATATATATATATTTGTTTGTTTGTTTTTTTTATTATCATGGTATATGTCAGAAAACATGGTATTACTATGTCAAAAAAGAAAAAAAGAAAAAAAAAAGAAAGAGCAATGAGCAATTTTTTTAGGTCATTTACTTGAACCGCTCAGGCAATGTGTCAGTGGAATGACCTATTTCAGGGGTGGCCAAACTATCAACATAAAATCAAGCAGAGCTATAGAAATATATCTTCATATTTACAATTAAAGCTGTATTTAACGAGTCATATTAAATGACTAAAATTGTTCTGATGTCCATCAGGGGAGATTTTACCCTTATATATATGTCCAAAAACATGGTATTACCATGATATATGTCCAAAATGTTTGGCATTACCATAGTATACACTGATCAGCCACAACATTAAAATCACCTAACTAATATTGTGTACGTCCCCCTCGTGCCACCAAAACAGCGCCAACCCACATCTCAGAATAGCATTCAGAGATGATATTCTTCTCACCACAATTGTACAGAGCGGTTATCTGAGTTATTGTAGACTTTGTCAGTTTGAACCAGTCTGGCCATTCTCTGTTGACCTCTCTCATCAACAAGGCGTTCCATCTGCAGAACTGCCGCTCACTGGATGTTTTTTGTTTTTGTTTTTGGCACCATTCAGAGTAAATTCTAGAGACTGTTGTGAGTGAAAATCCCAGGAGATCAGCAGTTACAGAAATACTCAAACCAGCCCATCTGGCACCAACAATCATCCATGCGATTATCTAATCAGCCAATCGTGTGGCAGCAGTGCAGAGCATAAAATCATGCAGATACAGGTCAGGAGCTTCAGTTAATGTTCACATCAACCATCAGAATAGGGGAAATAAATGTGATCTCAGTGATTTGGACCGTGGCATGATTGTTGGTGCCAGATGGGCTGGTTTGAGTGTTTCTGTAACTGCTGATCTCCTGGGATTTTCACTCACAACAGTCTCTAGAATTTACTCAGAGTAGTGCCAAAAACAAAAAACAATGCCTCGTTGATAAGAGAGGTCAACAGTGAATGGCCAGACTGGTTTGAACTGACAAAGTCTACGGGAACTCAGATAACCACTCTGTACAATTGTGGTGAGTAGAATATAATCTCAGAATGCTATTCTGAGATGTGGGTTGCCGCAGTTTTGGTGGCACGAGGGGGACCTACACAATATTAGAAGGTTGTTTTAATGTTGTGGCTGATTGGTGTATGTCCAAAAAACATGCAATTACCATGATATAGTATGTCCAAAAACACGGTAATACCATAGTATATGTCCAAAAAGTATGATATTGCCATGGTATGTCCAAAAAACATGGTATTTCCATGATACATGTCCAAAAAGCCAGGTATTACCCTGATCTATGTCCAAAAAACATGCAATTACCATGATATATGCCCAAAAACATGGTATTACCATAGTATATGTCCAAAAACCATGGTATTCTCATGGTATATGTCCAAAAAACATGGTATTTCCATGATATGTCCAAAAAGCTTCGTATTACCGTGATATATGTCAAAAAACATGTGAATACCATGATATATGCCCAAAAACATGGTATTACCCTGATCTATGTCCAAAAAACATGCAATTACCATGATATATGCCCAAAAACATGGTATTACCATAGTATATGTCCAAAAATCATGGTATTCTCATGGTATATGTCCAAAAAACATGGTATTTCCATGATATGTCCAAAAAGCTTCGTATTACCATAGCATATGTCCAAAAACATGGTATTAGCATGATATATGTCCAAAAAACATGGTAAGTTAGATAAGGACTAATAATTGTTTTTTTGCACAAACAGGCATCACTCACATTTCCTTCAATAAATATAAAAATGTTGTGTTTATTATATGTGGATTAGACTAGATATGGACAGTCTTTCAAAGTTTCTTTTCTGCTCACAAGGAAAGTGTTGGGCAGCCATTGCCATAGCAACTAAACATCACTTGTCCTGCTCTTTGGAAAGTAAAAGCATTAGTGTACTGCCATAAGGACTGTTGAATCTGTTCAGCTATTTTAATATGTATGAGTTGATTTCATAGTGTTTATAGAAAACAATGTGACTCCACAGCATTCATATTGAATCTTCTTGTATCATGTAAAACATTTGAAATGTTCTTCTTCAACAGTCGAAGAGCTACATGTGCAGCAGTCTGGGGAAGATCCTGTGCTTCACAATCGACTTTGAATCTGGCTTCTCCTGCTCCGAGAGCAATCCAAAGGTGAGAACATGAAACATCATTTGGACTTTCTGTGCTGCTTCTTATTGGCTTTCCAAGCAGCTTGTTGCATACAGTTCTTAGATGTAACCTGTTTGTTTCACTTTCAACACCAAAATAAGACTTCATCGTACTTCAACCGTATTGGACGCATTTCCATAAAAGGGCATAGCAGACTTATTTCTAAAAGTCTACTATACCCTTTTATTTAAATATGTCCAATTACAACACAATCATTTTTTTATTTGTTTTACAGTTTAAATGGTACTGCATAACAGGAGTGACCCTGCTGATGAGCGTTCAGAACTGAATATGATCTGGAAATGTGCAACATTATGAATATGAATAGAGTAACACAGGCAAATTTCTGGGCTGACAAGCTCATTTAATTGTGTACTCTATATTTGTCACGTACTGTCCTTGGTTAAAATAGCATGCAGTGATTTACAGCAATAAAAAAGTGTGTTAAAGTTGATTGGCTGCAATCTCCATAACGCGAGTGTTCATGACGTCTGTGTATTTTATCTCGTACTAATTCAGCTCCTCATAATGAATTCATAGATTTCAACCTGAACTGTTTTCCCAACTGTATTTTCCTTAATCTTTTAAGATAAGAGTTCATTGTCCAACGAAAACATACCGTAGCTTTCAGAACTCAACTGCTCGTTCTGAAGTCCATGGGTTCAGAATTAAATTCTCTTATAATAGTTCTAACATATGAATTAATAGTTCTTATATGCAGATCTTCAGCAAGTTAATTTGGTTTCTTTAGGTCTTATAGACATATAATATGATCTTATTTATGTACCTTATGCTAATCTTGTATTGACGTTCTGGGTCTTCAGATCCTTTTCCGAATGTTTAATTAGCAGTATCAAAACAACAGATGGTGTGGCGTAAACACAAGACAAAAATCATTATTGCTACTTTGTTTTCAAGGATAACGTCGGACTTTAAATCATTAGAGAAATAAGAGCTTGATTTTCATCAGAAATGTTTTAATAAATCAGTTCACACCCTTGAAATGGTTTTAAACAAAGTCAGTCCAGAATCAGTTTTAGAGTTTTTATGCATCTAAAAGTTTTAGTTTTTAGTTTTTTAACCTGTTTTTATATTATATTAATGATATATTTCAGCTTTTATTTCTTTCATCACATTCCCAGTGGGTCAGAAGTTTACATACACTTTGTTAGTATTTGGTAGCATTGCCTTTAAATTGTTTAACTTGGGTCAAATATTTTGGGTATCCTTCCACAAGCTTCTCACAATAAGTTGCTGGAATTTTGGCCCATTCCTCCAGACAGAACTGCTGTAACTGAGTCAGGTTTGTAGGTCTTATTGCTTGCACACACTTTTTGAGTTCTGCCCACACATTTTCTATCAGACTGAAGTCAGGGCTTTGTGATGGCCACTCCAATACCTTGACTTTGTTGTCCTTAAGCCATTTTACCACAACTTTGGAGGTATGCTTGGGGTCATTGTCCATTTGGAAGACCCATTTGCGACAGAGCTTTAACTTCCTGGCTGATGTCTTGAGATGTTGCTTCAATATATCCACATCATTTTCCTTCCTCATGATGCCATCTATTTAGTGAAGTGCATCAGTCCCTCCTGCAGCAAAGCACCCCCACAACATGATGCTGCCACCCCCATGCTTCACGGTTGGGATGGTGTTCTTCGGCTTGCAAACCTTACCCTTTTTCCTCCAAAAATAACGATGGTCATTATAGCCAAACTATAAAATTTTTGTTTCATCAAACCAGAGGACATTTCTCCAAAAAGTAAGATTTTTGTCCCCATGTGCACATGCAAACTGTAGTCTGGATTTTTTATGGCAGTTTTGGAGCAGTGGCTTCTTCCTTGCTGAGCAGCCTTTCAGGTTACGTCGATATAGGACTCGTTTTACTGTGGATATAGATACTCGTCTACCTGTTTCCTCCGGCATCTTCATAAGGTCCTTTGCTGTTGTTCTGGGATTGATTGCACAAAACTCCTTTCATCTCGAGGAGACAGAATGCGTCTCCTTCCTGAGCAGTATGATGGCTGAGTGGTCCCATGGTGTTTATACTTGCGTAATATTGTTTGTACAGATGAACATGGTCCTTCAGGCATTTGGAAATTGCTACCAAGGATGAACCAGACTTGTGGAGGTCCACAATTTTTTTCTGAGGTCTTGGCTGATTTATTTTGATTTTTCCATGATGTCAAGCAAAGAGGCACTGAGTTTGAAGGTAGGCCTTAAAATAAATCCACAGGTACACCTCCAATTCAGTACACCTCCTATCAGAAGCTAATTGGCTACTTGCCTAAAGGCTTGACATCATTTTCTGGAATTTTCCAAGCTGCTTAAAGGCACAGTTAATTTAGTGTATGTAAACTTCTGTCCCACTGGAATTGTGATATAGTCAATTAAAAATGAAACAATCTGTCTGTTAATAATTGTTGGAAAAATTACTCATGTCATGCACAAAGTAGATGTCCTAAACAACTTGCCAAAACTATAGTTTGCTTATTTTAAATCTGTGGAGTGGTTAAAAAAATGAGTTTTAATGACTTCAACCTAAGTGCATGTAAACTTCTGACTTCAACTGTATATATATATATATATATATATATATATATATATATATATATATATATATATATATATATATATATATAAATATATATATACAGGTTGGAGAGTAACGGAATACATGTAACGGGATTACGTATTTAAAATACAAAATATAAGTAACTGTATTCCACTACAGTTACAATTTAAATCATTGGTAATTAGAATACAGTTACATTCAAAAAGTATTTTGATTACTGAAGAGATTACTTTGCATTTTATTGTCATTTGTTTCATTTAATATTTAGTCCTTTCAGATGGAAAACATTTATCCATATAAATGATGCGATCCAAATTGCATTTAAACAGCGGTGAAACACTTTCTTATGATGTGTTACATTCATACGAGCAGACAGAGAAGTAAGTTTGAAGTAAGTTTGGAGCAGAAGAAATAGAAATAAACCTTGTGTAAATTGTCAGCTTTACACTAAGATAAAATACTATTTCTAGCCATTTTACATGCACACGTTACCAGACACGATTATATTTTTTTATCAAGAAAATTCATGTTGGATCATAATTTCTTTTTTTCTAGAAAGACCTTTGATATTAGGGCCAAAATCATATTCTTGATAATATTTTTGGTATTGTTTTTCTGTAAAAATATCTAAAAATCCTTAAAACAAGATCAATTTGATTTATCTTGTTTTAGAAACAACACTGCATGAGATATTTCGGTTTTTCAGAGAATGTATTTTTAACATGTGTATTTTGTCTTACTGTACTGGCAGAGTTTTTATAGTCAAAACAAGTGAAAAAATCTACCAGTGCTGAAGAAGTAATCCAAAGTATTTAGATTACATTACTGACCTTGAGTAATCTAACGGAATACATTACAAATTACATTTTACATCATGTACTCTGTAATCTGTAGTGGAATACATTTCAAAAGTAACCCTCCCAACCCTGTATATATATATATATATATATATATATATATATATATATATATATATATTATAAGTGGTTGAATAATTTTCTTTATGACCAGGTTTTTCTAGGAGGACTGAACCTGTTTTAAGTGTTCTGTCATTGCTTTAATATTCTTACCTGACAAAAATAACAACTCTTACACAAACAAATCAAACCAGAATTTTATTTCTTCTTGTTGCTGTACTTTCAGGTTTCAAGAGCGTTGTGGTTTTAAGTTGTTGTCTTTATTTTTGATGTTTAAAATAATAGTGTAAATATTCTTCTTTTGCTTTGAAATGCATCAAGGGCCTTTATTCTGTATGTATACAGCTCGAGATAAACACTGAACCTGACAGCGTTTGGATGTTTGGCCGATCTGTCTGATATATTCTTCATCTGCTTTTCCACAGAAGATCATTTGGAAATACAAATTCTCCCAGCTCAAGGGTTCCTCTGATGATGGAAAGACGCGAGTGAAACTCTTATTCCAGAATTCAGAAAATAAACAGATTGAAATGAAGGTTTGTGATTATGTGTACTTGTCTATTATAGGATCAAAATTCAAAAGTGAACATTTTTATAATTTTGTGTCAATAATAATTATATGCTAAGAGTATTATGTATATGCAAGTATGCAAACATGAATTATTTTGCAATGCACTGCATGCACACAGTCCCTTTTTACATACTTAACATGCATGCATGTATGCATTAGAATGCAACATGTATTTTTTGTGTCAAAAGCTTTTTATGTCACAGGGGTCGATTTTTATTAAAACTAGACGATTCCTTCTTTTTTGTGTGTTATATGGTCACATTGAAACTGTCTTGTAAGATTGGATCTAATGAGTAGTTTTTATTGTTTTATCCTGATCCCAGACCCAAACTTTCAATCTTTAAATGTTCAAATACACCCTAAAAATATTATTGTAATTATTAGTTTAAGTACTCGTTTACCCAGGAGACATGGTTGAGATTTGATATGTAAGACATGTGATATATAGTATGAAAACAAAGACAAATCTGAGTAAATCATACTTATAAACAGTTGTTTTATTTAATGTGCACCATTTTGCAATAAGTAATTTTATGCAACTTATGCAAAAAATGAGAAAATCGAATTAATTGTATGCACTTACTAGCTGTAATGAAATCAAACACGCGTTCACATACTTACATAGAATGTTTGGAACCTGATTCATTTGACTGTATTTCATGCAACTGAGAAACATGTTGAACAAACTGTTGAACGTTTCTTTTTCCATTCCTGATGATGGTACGGACAGGAGTTGGAGTTTGCAAATCTGACGGCGGTTCTTCACTGCATACACGCATTCATTGCTGCCAAAGTGGCGACGGTGGATCCCGTCTTTGTCAACAATCAGCGCATCACACAGAAGTACATGAGCAACAGCTAGAAACGTCCTTGTTTCACTGTTGATTCAGTATCTATTTTATGCACATGAACATTGATGAATTTATCTAGTTCTCATTATTTTTGTATGAATCTTCTAAACTGAGAAGGATGTTTAAGAAAAAAAACTTTGAAAGTAGATGATATTTTGACATGCATTGAATTATGATTTCTTACCTACTAATATGATCACTTATGTGCTTAAAACGATCTCATAATGATTATGTAGCAGAGCAAATGTTCACACATACAGGTATGGCATTTTGAGTTAATGCATGCACAGCATCAAACAATTTACAAGACAAAACGGGTGAAGACTTTTAACTGTAATATCAACCAAGCTTTGGCAAATATTTGACTTTCAGTGTTCTTTTAACATCTGCACATTTTTATTCAATGACTCGAATAAAGAACTTTAATTTAGCACAAAGTAAAATGGCAAGGCATATACAGTATAATAGTTTGAAGTCACTATTGATCATTTTCTTTATTTGAAGTGCTATCTACAGTATGTTACACAAATTTAATATGTGTAATGGCAAAGTAGTCATCTAATAGAACAGTAATTAGACGGTCTTGTCATCTACTGTCTTTAAAAAATTGAATTTCTGTCCAGTTCGCTAATCTGTTATTCTTTATTAGATATGTTGTTATTCCAGTTCTTTTCCAAATAAAGGAACAGTTCGTTCACTGCTGACAAACGACTGCATGATTCTTGTCTGGATGCAGATTTATGTAAAAAAAAAGTATGTGTACTGTACATTATGAGGGGCCAAAAGGAAATAAATAAATAGTTTTAGATTTTACAAGTATATACTTTATATATGAACAATAATCATTCTTAATTGTGTGGACAGTATTTACACAAGAGGCATAATCTCACAAAATGGTTTTCACGGCCATATAATTTTGACAGTGTTGGCAAAATAAAATTTGCGAATTGTCGTAAGAATTTTTCTTATTTTGTTCCTTTAATTTGAGGGTGAAATATGAGCCTGACATTTGCTTGACAGGGTTTGTGACATTCACCTGTAAAGACGCCTTTGGGTCAATGATGCAACACTCGTATTTTCAAAACCTTGAATATGCAATTCACAAAAAAGCACATACTTGAATACACCTCAATACTATGAACATGTTTAAAGTTTAAACATGAGTTTAAAGTCATTTTGATCATTTCTGGAGGTTAAAGTCAAAAATGTCTAGGTGGTGTAACTGTCCAGAGACAGTAAAAATCAATCAATCAATCAATAAAAAGAAATGTTAGTAGTTTGGTAGGTTTCTTTAAAAATAAATAAATAAATAAATAAAATTTGGTCGTTTGGAAAAAAGAGTGAAACTATTTTGTTTTGAAAGATTACAATTTACAAAAAGGTTTGTCCAATAAATCAAAGTCAGCCATCCTGCATTTTGATATCTGTAAATACATTTGCACTAGTAAAAATTGTCATTCTTGAAATCAAAAGTGATGTCATTACTTGCAGAAATACACATTCTTGATATCAAAAATTTAAACTAGTAAAAAGCATAATTATTAAAATCGGTAACTGCATTTTCACTAGTAAAATTTCACTATGATCTGTTATTCACTCCTGTTCAAAATGCAATTACAGATATTTAGAATTAATGTCTTGCTACTTGAAATTCACATTTTATATCAGCAATGAACTTCTAACTAGTAAATTATCTTTTTGATAGCAATAATTAGATTTTTATAGTGCAAATGTCCATATCTGATGTCAACAATTGAATCATAACTAGTGAAAATGCTCATTTTTGATATCTGTAAATGTATTTCAACATGTTAGATTTGGAATTTCAGATTTTTGGAAATAGATTTCAGATATCTATACATAAAATATATTTTAAAAACATTTAATAAGTTACAATAACATTACATATATCTGAAATTATGCCACTAGTGAAAACCAAATCAAAACCATATAAAAAATTGCAATTTGAATAGGTTATTGGCAAGTTAGAGTATGTCAAAATATCAGGTCATTGCTTTGAAAAACTTTTGTCCACTAAATCAGTTGGGGTAACCAGTCTGCAGGTTGCCATTCTGTTGTCATGTGACAAAAACCCCATAAAACAGAAAAGACCTCTTTAGACCTGCATGACTGTGAAGTAAAAACAACAACAAAAACAAAAATAGATATTTCAAAATTTTCATGAAAATACACTTTATGTTAATGTCAAATGGAGAAGCCCTAAGAAAGCATTTTGATATTCGTGACTGAAAAATTCCTACAGTATATGTTTTTTGTTTTGTTATGTTTGAAAACTTTTGAAACTAATGATTAAGTATTTTAATACATTTTAAAGTCATTATATTTATACCGTACATCTACTGCAATTTATCTAATCAGCCAGTTGTGTGGCAGCAGTGTAATGTATAAAATCATGCATATACAGGTCAGGAGCTTCAGTTAATGTTTACATCAACCATCAGAATGGGGAAAAATGTGATCTCAGTGATTTGGACCATGGCATGATTGTTGGTGCCAGATGGGCTGGTTTGAGTATTTCTGTAACTGCTGATCTCCTGGGATTTTCACGCACAACAGTCTCTAGAATTTACTCCGAATGGTGCCAAAAACAAATATATATATAATAGAGGGGCAGTTCTGTGGATGGAAACACCTTGTTGATGAGAGATGTCAACGGAGAATGGCCAGACTGATTCGAGCTGACAGAAAGTCTGCGGTAACTCAGATAACCGCTCTGTACAATTGTAGTGAGAAGAATAGCATCTCAGAACGCACAACATGTCGAACCTTGAGGCGGATGGGCTACAACAGCAGAAGGCCACGTTGGGTTCCACTTCTGACAGCCAAGAACAGAAAACTGAGGCTGCATCTACCATTTGTGCACCTCAGCAGAAATCCAGATTTGTCAGACCAGGCGATGTTTTTCCAATCGTCTACTGTCCAGTTTTGGTGAGCCTGTGCCCACTGCAGACTCAGTTTCCTGTTCTGAGAGTAGCTGTACCCGGAGGGGTCTTCTGCTGCTGTAGCACATCCACCTCAATGTTCAGTGTGTTGTGTGTTCAGAAATGCTTTTCTGCATAGCACTGATGCAACACGTGTTTATTTGGGTTACTGTCACATTCTTGTCAGCTTAGACCAGTCTGGCCATTCTCCGTTGAACTTTCTCATCAACAAGGCATTTTCACCAACAGAACTGCCGCTCACTGGATGTTTTTTGTTTTTGGCACCATTCAGAGTAAATTCTAGACACTGTTGTGCAGAGATCAGCAGTTACAGAAATACTCAAACCAGCCCATCTGGCACCAACAATCATGCCACGCTCCAAATCACTGAGATCACATTTTTCTCCATTCTGATGGTTGATGTGAACATTAACTGAAGCTCTTGACCCGTATCTGCATGATTTTATGCACTTCACTGCTGCCACACAACTGGCTGATTAGATAATCGCATGGATAAGTAGATGTTCAGGTGCACTATATATATATATAATTTTATTTTTTATTTGTTTATTTTTTTTGGGGAAGGGGGGGGATGCAAAAATATTCTGAAACCAACATGAACACAAACATTACATTTCTATGAATTTGCCACATGTTTTAAACTGCATTTTTAATATAAATATTACCCGTATCTGTCAATGACCCCTTAATAATCAGTTGTTGTTCACATTTGGAATTAACATAATTCCAAACAAAATACAGCATTCAGCAAAATGGCATGAAAACCCTCTATTGTAAATCAGCCAAGCTTCTTTAAAGATGAAGTATGTCATTTCTGCACCACCAAATGGAATTGCAAAAATAAACATTGTTTTTCAAAACAGCTTTCTGAATACACCCCCCATCTGCTGTAGGTAAATGAAAAAGAAGGTAGTCCCACCCTAAACTCACGCCATTGGTTGAGTTAATGTTGTTGTCTCTCTTGAGACGGGTCACTCAAAACCAACTTTTCATAGCGCCAGAGAGACACAGTTTTTACATTTTTCGAGAAATTAACTAGCTTACAATATGGCTAGCTCTTCATATTAAGCTGGGATAGAAGAAAATATTTCAACACTGAAACAGTTTCATTCTTCAGCTTTATATCCTCTCCTTTTTTATGTAATTTACACTTCGTCACGTACATGTGAAGCGCTCGCCTGAGTGAATTATGAAGTAGCGACTCTCAACATCACTTTCAAAGAACTCTAAAGTCTTCTGGGCTGTAGAGACACCAGGGACATGAGTCACTACTGAATTAAACTCTCACAGGCAAAAGAAGTCAGATTTAGAGGGATAAATGAGAGAAGATCTTACAGCTTCAAAAGTGATTGATTCATCCACCAGCACTGTAATGTGGGATTCTTTACAAACACGTCATTGCTCAATTACTCTCCCATTTTTAGGGCACTTGAATCGCTCTGGAGTGCTTCAGGAACCCGAGCTTTACGTCAGAAGAGCTGCTGTTCTGTTCTGCTCAAGTATCATTGACTCTAGTCGCTGACAATGTCACATACAGTTGCTTCTGTTGAGAGGTTGTGGTCCGACTCTGTTGAGTGCATTAAACAAGATGAAGGTGTTTTCTATCACGAGCCCTTTTGACATTTAATCACATGCAGGACATAAATGATAGATAATCATTTTTACTAGTTAAAATACTAATTAAAACGTTCATTCTTGATATAAACAATGATGTCATCACCTGAGAAATACACATTCTTTATCAAAAATGTAATTCCAACTAGTAAAACCTTCTTAGCAGAATTTCACAATGATCACAGTGTCATCTATTCAAAACGCAATTACAGATATCTAAGATTCATTTCTTACTAGTTGAAATTCCAATTTCACATATCAGCAATGCACTCCTTAATTAAACTTTTTGATATCAAAAATTAAAATACAACTAGTAAAAAATGCTAACTTTTGATCTCTGTAAATGCATTTCAACATGTTAGATTTGGTATTTCAGATATTTGGAAATGGATTTTGGATATTAATAAATTGATATATTTTTACGAGTTACAAGCACATTACAGATATCAGAAATGAACATTGCCCAGAGGCGGACTGGCCATCGGGAGAACCGGGACTATTCCCGGTGGGCCGGCAGTGAAACGGTGCAGCGATATGCCGAAGGGGGCCGCAATATGATGAAGGGGGGTGTGATAAGCTGAAGAGGGCCACAAAACGGTGCAGCGATATGCTGAAGGGGGCCGCAATATGCAGAAGAGAACAGCGAAACACATTGCAGCCACTACAAATGACTAATTATTGCGCTAAGATTACTTTTAAATTACTTTCTAAAACAGTTTTATGCTCAACAAATTCAAAATAATGTTGATAGTTACACACAAGTCATACACTCAGCACCTCACATTTCTCCTTCACAATGACTCATTACAGCACCATAATTCATGTATTCTACATAAATAATATATTAGAAATAAGCATGTACTTCAGTAACTGTATTTTGATTACAATAATTTAAAATGCAATGCATTACGCTACTTTTTTGGCTAAAAGTAATTATATTACATCAACAAATTACTTTGTTATTGGATTGCACCCAACACTGGTAGGAAGTACATAGCTAATATGTACTAGTAAGAAATTCATTTTTGATATCTGTAATTGTGTTTTGAATAGGAGTGGATGACAGAACACTGTGAAATTCCACAAATGAAAATGCAGTTAAAGATATCAAGAATTACACTTTTAACTAGTTGAGATTACATTTTGATCATGAATGTGGATTTCTGCAAGTGATGATGTCATTTTTAATTTCAAGAATTAACGTTTTTACGAGTGCAAATGTAATGACTGATACCAAAAATGTGTTTTGACTAGTAGTAATATCAAGAATTTGCATTTTAACTAGTGAAAATAGAATTGTTGATATCTAAAATGCATATCCTACGCATGATTAAAAGGCATGATTCAGCTTGCCATTGGAAATAGCCATTCTTGAAATCAAAAATGGAATTTCAACTAGTAAAAAACATAATTATTAAAATCGGTAACTGCATTTTCACTAGTAGAATTTCACAATGATCTGTCAATCACTCCTGTTCAATATGCAATTACAGAAATGTATAGTTCATTTCTTACTAGTTGAAATTACAATTGTATATCAGCAATGAACTTCTTGCTAGTGAAAATGCAAAAATGCATGTTGTATTTCAACATGTTAGATTCAGATATCAATAATTGGAGAGTAATTAAATATACCTTAAAAGCGTTTCTTATTAGTTACAATAACATGAATGATATCTGAAATTAAAAATGTCACTGATCAAAACCATATCAAAAATTACCATTTTAATAATTTACAGATAAGTTACAGTATGTCAAGTGCAGTGTTGTAGCAAATATATATATATAGAGTTATTTTTATGAATACACAAATGTTTGTCAAGAAATAGGCAAGAGTGTAATTTTAAGGAATTCTGTAACTACAGTATTTACTTCTTCATGTCACTCCAAACCTGAATGACTTACTTTATTCTGTGGAAAACACAATGTTTAGAATGATAACAGCTCTTCTCCATACACTGAAAACATATAACATAAACATGTAATATTACATGAGGGGTGAGTAAAAAATTACAGAATTCTCATTCTCAAATTTCCTTTAAGGCTATTGAATGTCATATAAATATAATTAAAAAGCAAGCTACAAAATTGTATGTCAGATAATCGTGACTTCCAGCGCCTGACAGATGCTCGATGTGAACTTGTGTTGGTTTAGAGTGGCTCCTCAAACTTCACGCATCATGTATTTGGAAAACAGCGAGAGCTTTAAAAATCAAGTGTTTTGGGGGTGGAATCAACAAGGTTTGACTGTTCACAGTCAGTGAGCAAAACCCTGTTTAGAAGAGAACACAGGGGAGTAAATACAACCGACTGGAAAAACACAGACAACCACACAACAGAACAACGGTAAGAGAGGTATGGAAATCTCTCTCTCTCTCTCTCTCTCTCTCTATATATATATATATTACATATGCGTACATACGAATGTGTGTTTACAAAAAAGTGATTAGTGATTAATTTTAATTAGTTATTTCATTTGCAGGATAAATAAATAATTTAAATCTAAACATCTGTTTCATAGCTCCATACAGTAAATCATAACATATGTTTTATAGCTAGTATTATAATAATAATTTGGACACTTAAGCTACAATTTACAATATATGAATTGTATCACATTAAACAGTATAACAACATATTAAGGCATTTAAATTTGCCTAAATTGTTCAAATCCTTTTTTTGGCCCTGTGTGTACGTTACAGTGATGCATTGCCATTGATATACTAGTTAATCCATTTTTGCGTAATCTTTTATTTCATGTGAAATGACTGTGTATGTAGCAGGTATGATGTACATATAGAATACATGCTGTAGGTATTTTAAGTGTTGAATCACTCGTTTTCACTAATATTCTTCCTTCATATTTCAGCTCAGAGAGGACATGTGTGGCATAATGTTGCGTTTAACCTCTGCCATGATGTGCTGCAGTCTGATTTTGTATTTGTGTACAGATTCATCAAAGACATCTCAGCGTACGTGACATTCTTTATCCTTTAATATCCTGCATTTTAGCTTATATGTGATACTGAGAAATCTATAAATGGATACCATGATGGCAGATATAAGCTGTTCTGTAACACACACCCATCACAATATCAGTGATTTGTAATTAATTTCCATTTTTTAACAACAAGTAGCTACCAACCAAGCGAAGACTTTCGAGTGAGTTCAGTGGCAATTAACGAAACAATGCGGATTCTTATTCTTGCAACGGAGGCGGCAGCTGGTGGCAGATCCATTACAGATTGTTTTGTAGTTACTGACATTTAGTTTTTACAATTTTATACCAGACTTATTTTCCAACTGCATCTGGTGCCAGTTTTCAGCAATGATATCTCCTGGTTGCCCTTTGGATATTTCTCAAAAAGTTACAGGTTTTGCAACGAAATTGAAAAAAGTTGAGAGGATGGCAGCATTGACTAGCAGCTGCCTTTGTTAACAGTCCGGTTTGGGTTTTAATTGAATTGAGAATTCAGTGCCGATGCTGAAGGAAGATGCAGGTTTTGTGCTGAAATAATCGGCGAAAGTTCCGCAACTGTTTAGTGAATTTGCCCATAATAAGGGGCTTCCACTCGGATCAGCATTGCAATATTGCCAAATACATTGCTCTATGGTGTGAAGTGTCAGCGTTGCCCCTGTGCCGCATTGTGCTACCGTTGAGCATTGTAAATTCAAACTAATAAATTAAACTTGGACCCTGTTGGCGCTGACCTTTCAAAGCATCAGCCAATGCTTACCGCACCATTCCATTAATGTATCATTACTTTGGCGATGCCAGTGCTAAAATCAAAACAAGACGTTCTCTGCAGCGCTTTTCATGTGGAGTTCAAAGCAGCACTTGCCACTGGCATTGAACGGTGTGTTGACACCCCGATGCGAGTCATGTGGAAGCCTTTTAGACATGTTTTATGACGTCAGAATGCCTCGATAGACTAAAAAAAAAATAGTTCTTTGGCTGAACTTAATTCAGTCATGGACAGTGGTTCCACGTGTTTGAAATAAGTTTTATTAACTTAAATTTACTAAGTAATCTCAACACAAACACTTTGAGTAGAAAGAACCTAGTTGAATTGTGTAAACCCAACAAAATTGTGATGTGTCAATGTTACTCAAATACATCTCTTATTACATTCTGTACTAACTACTGAAAGTAAATGCAAACATGCGAAACACTTGCTGGTTGGAAGCACTACAGTGTAGTTTAGTAACTATTGCTATGGTTAGCACAGCACAGCAATCATCTTCATGTGCGACATCTACCTGTTTTCATCGTTAGCTCAAGCTCCACTCTTCACCATAATGGAAACCCCCAACACTCCAACATAACACAACATTAAACACTAACATGTACCCCCCTTTATATTCATCTTGCACAAAAGCACATAAAATAACCCTTAATTTTAATATTTACTCTCCCTCACTGTAAAATCGAATTAGCTGACCTTACTTAAATTTCGGGGCTAGAAAAAATGTTTTTTATAAGTTAGCGTACTTATTTGGCTCAAGTAAACTGAACATTTTTTTTAAGTAACTTTAACTAGTTACAAGTAAACTTAACTCATCTGTGATTAAAGTATCATTGTTTTTATTTATTTAATTAGTGTTATAGCACGTCTAATACAGTATAAGAGAAATTATGTCTGAAATCTTGGTTAGCCATATGGCACATTAGATTCTACTCAGTACTTCTTAGTGCACATAAATCTGCACTTCTGTAAAGTACAATTAAGTAGAGAAGAATGGCTTAAATTTAACAGGCTCCAAGTTCACCAGAGATAACAATAATCACCATAATGGTGACTTCACACAAATCACAACTTTAAACCAGCTAAAGCAAAACAACATTTTAAGAATGTATATATTTGAGTTTGATTCCAAAATGTGACATTTCATGTACTGTTTAATTAGGAGGACCACTTAAATGTTTTTATTAATGACAACTTTAGGATTTCGACAGTAACAGCAACTCAGTTAAAACTAGTAAGAATAGTAAAAACTTAAGCTTAAGTTGAGTAAACTATTATTTATTTTTTTTTACAATTTATTAGTGTTTACAGTGTATCGAGTCTCATGCAAAACATGCTTGGAAATGGAAATCCCCTGGCCAGTTTCATCAATGCATTAATACCACAAAAAGTATTCATGTACTCCCAACTCAAATGGATTAAGTAAACTTCTATTTTAAAAATGTAAATCGATAGAACGCAATGAAATCAAGTTGTGACAAAATGTTCTAGAACTGTTTTGCTTTAGTTCATTTTAATGAAGTAATATGTACAAGCAGCAAAAAAAAAAATAAATAAAAAAAATATATATATATATATATATATATATATATATATATATATATATATATATATATATACAGTATATATATAATTTTCACATTTTAGAATAATAGTAAAGTCATTCAAAACTATGGAATAACATAAATGGAACTATGGGATTTATGTTGTGACTAAACAAAATCCAAAATAAATCAAAACTGTGTTATATTTTAGCATCTTCAAAGCAGTCACCCTTTGTCTAGAATTTGCAGACATGTACTCTTGATATTTTCTCAGCCAGCTTCTTGAGGTATCACCCTGGGATGCTTTTTAAACAGTACTGAAGGAGTTCTCATCTATGTTGGGCGCTTATTGGCTGCTTTTCTTTATTATTTGGTCCAAGTTATCAATTTCAAAAACTTTTATTTTTTTAAATTACATTTTTGTTTTGTAATTAAATAAATTAATATGTTGGCACAATTATATTTTTGTCTACAAAACAAATTTCAAACATTTTAAGCATACGCCTTCAGATCAAAAGATTTTTAAGATCATGAGAAACATTTCAGTCAAGTGTAAGTAGTGTGGATATATATATATAAATTTGAGTGTAAGAATTCTCATTTGGGAATGTCATAATTCCTACACTGATCACACATATCATCCTTTGGGCCTGCGGCCCAGAAAGTGCTTTGGTCTTGTTTATGCTGTCAGCCCCTCAGGAAGACCACTCTGATTTTGATGCTGTTGTGCGGGTGGCATAATCAGAGGTGAAATAGGGATGTTTCCTGCCAACACTGAGTTCATTTTAAGTAGGCGCGAATGCCAAAGCATCAAATTATGCGGCGTATTCATAAGCCAACCCTAGGGACAATCCATTAATCAAAAACTAGGGTAAATCTGAATATTTTACATATCATATCATAAGTTACTAAAGGACTTGGGCAGTTTAATTACATTTTGAACAGTGGCACGACCTTTGTTTTGTTTTTTTCTTCTTCCTTTTTTAATTGTGTTTGCTGAGGTAGGCATTACTGTAATTTTTGCTCAAACTTTGGGTTAATGAGCAAAGTATCAATTTTAAAAGCATAACTCATCCTGTTTGTGCTACGGACATGAATTATACCACAAATCATGTTGCTTGTTGAGGAAAGGTGTGATATTACTTTTCTACGTTATTTTTGCCAGGTGGATGATAAAACAGGCAAATAAATAAATAAATAAATAAATAATAAAAGAATCATGTTTTCTTTCATTGAAGGAGGTAACAAAACCATATAAAGACCAGAATATCATAAGAAAGACTTTGGAGTGGACTTCTTTCATTCTGTAGTTTGCAACAATATTGTGGGAATATTCTTGTTGTGTAAATATATAACGTATTATCTCGGCTGTTTACTGGCATTTTATAGCAGCTTCAAACATGACTTATCTAATCAGAATTTGTTGAAACTAAGTTTGTTAATCATCTTTACATTTAATTTTCTCAGGAAAACTATTCGTGCCTGACAGCTTGATTATATCTTCATTCCAAGAGAGTCTTGAACTGGTCAACAATGCACTTAATTACACTCTACAGAGGTAAGTAATCTATAGGGTACAACAGGGCTAAAGCTCCAACAGCGGGAAAAAGGCACCTTTGATTTAAAAAATAAAAACTACCACAGCACTTTTCTAAATCCCTGTTTGTCACCATAACGTGCTCGTGTGCAATGTCAAAAGGTTGACTTTAGGGTAATTGGATCTAACCATTAATAACGTTTAAAATGTTGAAAATGTATGTTGCTAATGAGAATCCCTGAAATTATCACAATTATTTTGAGATAAAATTCTTAACTGTCAGTTTTGGCTCGGGTGGGCCCATGAGGAAAAAATAATTGTCAATATATTAATAACAAAGTTTACTCACAGAAAGAAATATAGTGAGTAATAGCTAAGCATGTCTTTAACATATATGTTTCATCTGAACAGGTGTTGCTTTTATGCTGCATTTTTGCTTATAACTTGACGAAAAATGAACAGAAAATAAAATATCACATAGTATTACTTAGAGGCGCTGATTATCTTTCAAAGGAGCCCACACACAAGGTAATTGAATGCACTGATCATTAGATAATCCACACAAAGCACAATATTAAAAATGGCCACCAGTAGATGGTGCCAAATACATGACACAGACTCAATGATGACTCAAATGGCACAGAATGAAACTCATTCTGTGAAATCTCATTATTAAAATCATGTCTGCATGCTATGCAAACCTTTTGTTGTGTTTGTATGTATAATTAGTTCTTATGTACAAATATTATCTTTTATTTGTTTGGAGAGGCTTTTGGACACATGGAGATGTTTTTAGACACTATTATTTTTGTAATGTTATAACTTCTGATTACTTTGTCGTATCAACATATTTTTTTTTCTCAGATACAGTTGACATTCTAGATCCCAGAGATATATATAATGTGAAATCTGAAAAATAGTATTTTTAAAATAGAAATAGTATAAAAATAGTAAAACATTTTTGGCTCAAGTTTTTTTGTTAATTTCAGCCATTTCTTAGGTCAAGAGTCTCATAACGTATCATAATCTATATAATTATAAAATGTGCAAAGTTTTGTTTACAATGATACCAAACACTTGACGCTCCTTATTTTCTTTTTTTTTTTTTTTTTTTTTGGGGGGGGGGGGGTATACCACTGAAACGGGAAATCTTTAAAAACACCCTCAGTACTTTAAGGGTTAAGTCAGATGTTATTCAAGAACTGTCCAATGAGTGAAATAATAGTATTTGGGGTACAAAATAAATAAATTAATTAATTAATTAACCCTTATGCACTGTTCAAACTAAATTACAATAAACATGTAATTCTTTTAATTTTTATGAAAGAAATGTAACAACATTAAATTAAATAATGTAAAAGTGCATTTTGGGTGTTTATATATATATATATGTGTGTGTGTGTGTATACAAGATGTGTGTGTGTTCAGCATTGTAGATGAGTTATGGTCTCACCGATTCATTTCGGCGTGTGTGTGTTCTGCATTGCGGCTGATTCTTTTTTTTTTTTTTTTTTATTGTTCTGTTTTATAGTCTGACCAGTTAAGTTGTGTGTGTGTGTGTTTGTGTTTTGCACTCTTGTTGTTTGGTAGTCTCACCCCTTCATGTCTGTGTGTGTGTTTATTTATTTATTTATTTTTTTCTGCACTGTGGCTGTTTTTTTAGATTTTATATAATAAATAATAAATTAAAAAAATCTGTGATTTTTAGTGTTTCCCATTAATTTCCTATGGTGGTCACTTTTGACTGGGAACAGTACAAATGTAATTTTTTTTTTGTTTTTTGTTTTTTTTGCTACCACTTAGACTGATCTAATCAACTCCAGTTTCTTAGTGTGTGTTCATATATCAAATGGACGAAAAGTCACCAAGTCTTCTACACGTCAGATAAAGGAAACCAGTTTTATTGAAGAAACAAAATTGATTTCGGTCAAAAATGACCGAAAAGTGCATGAGGGTTAAAAAAGCCCCCTGTTTCAGGGGCTAAAGCCCCAATAAGCACCCTGTTCTGAAGTCGTTATTTGTAATAAATAACTCCTTTAGAAAAAAACATCTTTCTATCTTATATCTTATATATAAATGCCTATATATCTACACTTTTTCAGTAAAACCCCTAAGTGTGGGGTAAAAGGTCTCCTCGTCACCTTTTTAAATTACATTTGAATCAAAACAACTTTCCGTTATTATTTTTTTCATGCAAAATATTTTGCCCCATTGCACCCTAACCGTTTCTATCAGGTGCTCTACAGTATATAGAGAGATGATGTTTCCTTCTCTTTCTCTGAATATCAGGATGCATTCTCAGCTGTCCCCTATGCAGATGTACATGCTCTCTAGACAAGCTGCATCTGAAACCCAAGAAATCTCGAAAGCAGCAGAAATCTTTCAAATGACTTTATGGCTTTTAAAGGATGAGGCAAACATGAGGCATAAAAGATCACTTCCTGAGTCAGGTGAGGCCCTTATGTACAGTGACCCCAAACATATTGATTGTGAATGTTATTATATTGAAAATTTTAAAGCAAGTGTAATGTATTTTAAAGAAAGATAGCACAATCACAATCAGAAAAGTTACTTTAATTCTGGGAAAAGCTCCTGCAGCATTTGAGCACAGACGACACATGCTTTAATATTTTAACATGTAATGCATTGACATTTAGACAATTTTCAGTGTGACTTGCGTCCAAATACTTATGGGGCAACTGTAAAGAAAGTTTACTGCTTTATTTTGTGCACAATGTAAAGGACAAACAGTCTAGTGTATAACTGTGGAATCATTCAGAAATGTTTCTCCTGAATGTCGAAGTTCGTAAACAAATTAATTCATTTTTAAGAGCTGCTATACATGGATGCAGCAGAGCGGATAGCAAACCTGTCTGGATGTCCTCAGACATTTCAGCTCACCACCTGTGCCATGGGAGGAAAATACCGCAGTATTTCTGGAGTCTGCAATAACAGGTATATCTCCCATCTTAATAATTTATCCATAATGCAGTGCTCTGTAGAGCGAGAGGCACAAATCTCTGTTTGAAAGCACAGTAATCTGGCCACCTAAAATTAACTGCTCCATGGCCTTTAAAGGAGAAAATAAGGCAGACATGATAAGATGACCTGCGACAGGATGGGTCAAGGCTTCAACCAGATAGAGAAACAGTATCAGAATAATGTCTTACTTGAACGCCACACAGAGAAACCATAAATATTCATGCTTGTGCATTCAGATCATAGCAGACAGCATCAGACCTTTTGGTTTTTATTTCATCCACCAGTTAAACTGTGTTAGTAATGTGATAGAACAGTCTTATATTCCCTGCGATCTCAAAAACAACATTTTTAAAAAGAAAAAAAATGTATAGCATTCATTTTTACATTTTCAGAAGAAAATATCATGTCTCAGCGCAGTTTTTATGAATCAGAATATATACTTTAATTATATACTCATTAGTTCTGATTAGATATATATTTTTAAATGTAAATAGGGAGTTTATATGGAACTTCAAGCAGTGTCTTACATGGTGACGTTATATTTAATTTCAAACTTTTTCAAACAACATTTTTCTAAATCTTTGCATTATTGTTAGTTGTCCTTCACTATATCTATTGCTCAAACTACACATAACAATGTGGCAGCAACTTCTGTACAAGCAAATGCCACTCACTTAAGAAAATGTAAAAATCTAATTATACAGATACTTGTAGTTTTAATGACCTCCTATAAATTCAGAGATTACACGGATATCATTTGTCACACCGCAGGCCCATTTAAAATGAGTGTTTCAAAATAGGGAAAGAAATGGGCAGTTACAGCACCTAAAAATATACACTTGCTCTACATTTAAAATATAAAAAAGATAATGTCCTTGTTATTTGTCAAATGCTGAAATGAAACAGGCTAATGTTTTAATACATTGAAGGGTCCCACTTTACAGTGGCAAGAAAAAGTATGTGATCCCTTTGGGTCTTCAGCATTAATTGATCATAAAATGTGATCTCATCTTCATCAAAGTCACAAGTATAGACGAACAAAATGTGCTTAAGCTAACAACACACAAACAGTTCTAATCTTTCATGTCTTTATTGAACACATCCCATTTAACATTCACAGAGCTGTGGAAAAAGTAAGTGAATCCTTGGAATTAATAACTGGTCAATCCTCCTTTGGCAGCAATAATCTCAAGCAAGCGTTTCCAGTAGCTGCGGATTAAACCTGCACAACGTTCAGAAGGAATTTTAGGATCATTCTTCCTTACAGAACTGCTTCAGCTCAGACATATTCTTAGGATGTCTGGTGTGAACGGCTTTCTTGAAGTCATTCCACAGCATCTCTATTGGGTTAAGGTCTGGGCTCTGACTGGGACACTCCAAAAGGTGGATTTTCTTTTTCTGAAGTCATTCTGTAGTGGATTTACTTCGATGTTTAGGGTCATTGTCCTGCTGCATCATCCAACGTCTACTGAGCCTCAGCTGGCACACAGCCACACTTGACATTATCCTGTAGGATATCTTCATAAACTTTGGAATACATTTTTCCCTCAATGATGGCAAGAGGTCCAGGCCCCGAAGCAGCCCCAAATCATGATGCTCCCTGCACCCTACTTCACCATTGGGATGTTTTCATGTTGGTATGCGGTGCCCATTTTATGCCATACATATTTCTGCGTGTTTTTCCCAAACAATTCAACCTTAGTTTCATTAGTCCACAAAACATTTTCCCAGTAGCGTTGTGGAGTGTCAAGGAGGTCTCTGGCAAACTTCAGGTGCGCAGCAATGATTTTGTTGGAAAGCAGCAGCTTCCTTCGTGGTGTCCTGCCATGGACACCATGCCTGTTCAATGTTTTCTGTATAGTAGACTCACGAACAGAGATGTTAACTAGTTCCAATAATTCCTTCAAGTTTTTATCTGTCACTCTAGGGCTCTTTTTTACCTCACTGAGCATTCTGCAGTTTGCCCTTTGAGTCATCTTGGCTGGACGGCCACTTCTAGGGAGAGTACCCACAGTACTAAATCATCTCCATTTGTCTAGCTGTGGACTGATGAATATCTAAGCTCTTCAAGATAACTTTGTAACCCTTTCCAGTATGAAAAGCAACAGTTCTTGATCGTAGGTCTTCTAAGATCTCCTTTTTTGCGAGGCATGGCCAATGTCAGCAGATGCTTCTTGTGAATAGCAAACTTAAAATTTTTAAGTGCTTTTTATAAGTCAAAGAAGCTCTAAACCACACCTCCAATCTCGTTTCACTAACTGGATGCCAGCTTTGCCAGCTTCTGACTCTAATTAGCTTTTGTTGATGTCATTAGCCTAGAGGCATTTTCCACAGCACTGTGAATGTTTAATGGGATGTGTTCGACGAACACATGAAAGATTATAATTGTTTGTGTGTTGTTAGCTTAAGCACATTGTGTTTGTCTATACTTGTGACTTTGATGAAGATGAGATCACATTTTATGACCAATTAATGCAGAAAACCAGCTAATTCCAAAGGGTTCACATACTTTTTCTTGCAACTGCATATTAGGTGTCTTTAACTACTATGTACTAACATTAAAATACAAACAATACAATGTATTTATTATGTAACTACATGTTGCTCTGCAAAATTCTCACAAAATTCACATTTGCTGCTACTGAAGTTGAGGTTCGGGTGGGTTTAGGGTTAGGGTTTAGATTAGTGTTAAGGGTTAGGGTTACAGGGTTAGGTGAACAGTGTAACTACAGATGTAATTGAATTGCAGGTAGTTTAAATGTAAGTACATAGTAATTAAAGACACCTTATATAATGTGGGATCTCAGCAAATGCAATGTAAGTAGCTGTTGCTTATGATGACAGATTTCTATGATTTCATGTAGTACTTTAATAAACAGCTGCGAAACGAATGTTTGCTTTGCCGTTCCTGATATTGCTTTGAAAATGTGACTTTCATGACACTTTTTAGATCCCATCCATTCATAATGTGTTATTTAGAAAGAACCCTCTCTGGGGAGCGGCCAACAGTGGTTTAACCCGATGGCTTGCTGCCGAGTACGAGGATGGAGAAAACCAACCCAAAGGCTGGAACACTGAGCGCCGATACAGCGGCTTCCAACTTCCTCCGGTAAGACCCGGAAGAACATGAAGTAAGGTGGGGGGGGAGGGCGCAAAGTTATAGAACATATATAATGTATAATATACAGTACAGTTATGTGGAGCAGGATTTTGGATCAATAAGATTAATTGGGCAGAGCTAGCCAGCATGACGCAAAATAGAAACCAAGCGAATGATAACTGAAAATGTGTTAGATATGTAAATATAGGTGTTCATATGTTAATGAGGTCATAGTTGTGACGTGTCCATTTCTAAAAAAAGCGTTTTGGCATGGTTTTGCTTAGTTTTTATAAATGGTCTGGGTGAATTTAGGAATAAGGTGTGAGTTGTTTTTTTATTTAAAGATGTTATCCATTCTTGTTAAGAAATCTCTTAGCATAGTTGCTTGTGATGTGTGATTATTTGTCTTCGGATTCAAAGAAGTCCTGCATGGATAAGAAGAAGGTTTATAATAAAAGCACTGTGAATGTCTGCCAAACACGCTTTGAGAAAATGTTGAATATTAAACACAGCAGAGCAGCCCAATCTCACATCAACCTGCGACACATTGGCCTTACCCTGCTCTATTATCGCATTAAAAAAGCAAGGCTATGCATGCTGTTTTAAATATGCACGACCCAAATGCATTGAAACATGAGTATCACTGCTGTGGCTCTGGAGTGAAACTATTGTTTTAATGAGGCAGAGGCCGCAACACTTCAATGCAAGAATTTTCAAATGTTTGTGTTGTCACTTTTCAAACTCGGCAGGGACGATTCAAGGGTGCTCACAAAAATGCATAGATCCAACTTAAGTAAATAAAAGTTTAATTTTGGGGATATCTTAGTGACATTTTAACAGACAAACAAACACTGGCTGAGGGGTGTAATGAGGTTTCCTTGACTGCCCACAAACACACACTCACAGATAACAGGGATTGTTTTGTCCCATTAATTCCATTTACCCGAGCGAAATCTCATGTTTCATATTCTTAAGCACAGACAGTCTGAAAGCACCATCACAGCAATTTTTATGCCACGATGGTGCTTTCAGACTGTCTGTTGCTTTTGAGTTTAGGTGCAAGGATTTGCTTTTACTCACACTTATTGTTAAAGGAATAGTTCACCCCAACATGATCATTCTCTCATCATTCTCATCAACATGCGTCAAGCGTGAGGAAGTGTAATCATGCTTCAAAACATGATCGCACCAAAGAGACTGCAGATGTCAAGATTTATAGCAACATTTTGGTCTGTTTCTCACCCAAAACAAATCGTGTCACTTCAGAAGACATGGATCAAACCACGAGAGTCATATGGATAACCTTTATGATGCCTTAATGTCCTTTTTGGAGCTTGAAAGTTTTGCATTGACTTGCAATAGATGGACAAAAACACAGTAGTCTTAAACTTTGACATGTATCTCGTCATTTAAAGATTGTCTTTATAAAATATTACATTTGCTTAGTAGCAAGTGGTTTTGACTATAAAGTGTAAAGTATAACGTTTTCTAAGAATATGAATCTTGTGTAATTCACTCTTGGCTGCTTTATGCATTACCGTCTGTTTCTATACTTGAAGGTTCGTGAGGTCAGTAGTAAAATCATGCGTGGCTCCAGTATGCAAGTCCTGGAAGATAACACTTATTCCCAGATGCTGGTGGATTGGGGCCAGTACATCGACCATGACATCTCCTTCACCCCGCAGAGCTCTAGTAAAGCTGCCTTTGCCAACGGTCTGGACTGTCTGCGCAGCTGTATCAATGCAAACCCCTGCTTCCCAATTCAGGTAACAACAACTGTCAACTAGATAGGTAAAGTTCGTCAAGACAAATTTTGATGTTGGCATGACAAAGCCTTGTCTGATAGTTTAAAGATGGATGGATGGATGGATGGATGGATGGATGGATGGATAGATGTGACATAACTGTATGACCGCATTGCCATGTTTGTGACCAAAACTCCAGATACCTTCAATGTGCTGAGCTGTGGGATGCAGCAAAAGTCAGCGAGATTTTTGATTCTATTTATAAATCTCGAAAACGGATCCTGCTGTTTAATTACATAACCAAAATTGTATTTTTCTTTCAATAAAGTTTTATCTTTAAGTGACAAAGTAAATCGCTACTTAAAAAGACAAGTAGCAATGAAGGGGGAGAGCAGGGATAAAAACACTTGTGGGTCTTTGTGCATTTATTCAGACATGTCAGTTATCTGTACACATGTCAATTATATTTATAACATCATCGATTCGGATACAATTAAACTGGAAATGCACATAGGATGATGTTATGTTGTTCATGATTTAAAAGCAGCTCTTACATTCATAAAGACGGGATCATCGCAGATGTTTTGTAATATTTTGATCAAAGAGCAGAAATCAACACAAACATTTGTAACTTCTGAATGGGAGATATTTATGGCGTGTGTACTCGCCGGTCACACGTCAGACTCACCGGCGTATGGAGATTAATCGTGGATAAAATCAATTAAATGTCCGCGAAAGTCAAATTTGGAAATATTTGTGCTGACCTCAGACCTGTATACACCTTTCCTGGGACACTGCATGCATCAAAAGCATTATTTGATGTTTTTCTTGATATCGCCATTCACCGCCATTGTTTTCTCCCGCTGATGGTCACAAATATGGCGGCTATGGGGAAAAAGTGACGTCACTGAAACAGGTCAATAATATGTTATTGTCTAGATCACTGCAAAAAATGTCAGTAATTTTAATGGTAAAAGAATGTAAAAATACTATAGTAAAAAACGGGTTAATGGGTAGTTACCGCAACATAGACAGTAAAAAATAGAACATTTAACAAGGCAATATGTGATTTTACGGTAAAATATTGCAAAACAAATTATTATTTTTTAGATGTAAAAAGTATCATTTTACCATATAATTAACTGTAAACTACTGTTACACCTAACGTTTAATTAAGGCATTCCCAGAAGTCCTTGCAAGTATATTTTATGGGAATAGTTATGTTGCTTCTTATTTTTATATCGTTTATGTACATCGGGGTGTTCTGCATTATATTTTATGTAGTTCAGTGAATGTTTATTTCATTATTTTAGTGTCACTTGTGTTATCCTGATGGTGTTTTGTGTTTGTGTGAGTGACACTGTAGTTACTATGGTGATTAACAATGCATTTTAAAGTGAAAAGAAGACTTTTATAGTTTCAGAAGGTTAGTATATCAAGCTTATATCATTGAATAAAATAAACAGTAGTGAACTGTAAAATATACTGGCATCAGAATCACATCCTGTAAAGCCTGAAACAAGGTCATCATTTTTTCTTGATACAATTTTTTTTTCTCTTTTATTTAAAGAATACACACATATATATATATATAGAAACATTCTTAATTTTTTCTATAGCTTTTTGTAATTTATGGCCAAAAGAGACCGCAGATGGGGCAAGTTGTCACACAGGGAAATTATCACAAAGGCTATATCTCGGAAATGATCATATTTGGCATCAAAAGTCCAACTGAGCAAAAATGTGTTTTCTCTGGCAGAGGTTTTTGTATGCTGTTGTCCATGACCTAGTTCAGAACCCTCTTTACCTAGAACAATTTTCGTGAATTTTACCCTCCAAAGAAAATTTTCACTTTCATATTTTTCTTATAACTCTTAGGTAAAAGAAATGAACACAATAAAACTACACTGGCATACATTAAGTCAAGGGTCAACTATAAGATGACATGCCCGTGCTATTGGGGTAAGTTGTCAACATTTCAACGTTTGTACAATATTTTATGGACAATAAAGTTGAAAACGTTCAATAGCTTGACTTTAAGGTACAGTAGTGGCCAAAAATATTGCCATCCTTGGTAAATATGCGCAAAGAAGGCTGTGAAAAAAATCTGCATTGTTTATCCCTTTGATCTTTCATTAAAGAAATTCACAAAAATCTAACCTTTAATTGAAGTAAAACAACTGAAACAGGGGAAATATCTCATTATTAAATAAATATTTTTCTCCAAAACACATTGGCCATAATTATTGTCACCCTTTTATTCAGTACTTTTTGCAACCTCCCTTTGCCAAGATAACAGCTCTGAGTCTTCTCTTATAATGCCTAATGAGGTTGGAGAACACCTGGCAAGGGATCTGAGACCATTCATCCATACAGAATCTCTACAGTTCCTTCAAATTCAGAGGTCCATGCTGGTGGACTCTCCTCTTCAGTTCACCACACAAATTTTCAATTTTTGTGTTGATTTTGATGTTTGTTTTGGATCACTCTCCTGCTGGAAGATCCAACCAGGCCCCATTGTAAGCTTTCTGGCAGAGGCAGTCAGATTTTTATTTTTTAATCTGTTGGTATATGATAGAGTCCATGATGCCATGTATCCAAACAGGATGTCCAGGACCTCTGGCAGAAAAACAGCCCCACTACATTAAAGATCCTGCACCACATTTAAACACGGTCATTGGGTACTTCATAATCTCTGTGTGCGCCAAACCCATCTCTAGTGTTTGCTGCCAAAAAGCTCTTTTTTTGTTACATCTGACCATAGAACCTGGTCGCATTTGAAGTTCCAGTAGTGTCTGGCAAATTGAAGACGCTTGAGTTTGTTGTTGGAAGAGAGCAGAGGCTTTTTTTCTTGAAACCCTCCCAAACAACTTGTGGTGATGTAGGTGATGTCTGATTTATTTATTTTTTTTTAACTTTCTGACCCCAAGACCCAAATAATTTCTAAAATTCTCCAGCTGTGATCCTTGGAGATTCTTTGGCCACTGGAATCATCTTCCTCACTGTGTGTGGAGACAATACAGACATACGTCCTTTTCCAGGCCGATTCTTAAGATCTCCAGTTGATTGGAACTTCTTAATTATTGCCCTGATTGTGGAAATGGGTATTTTCAATGCTTTGGCTATTTTCTTATAGCCACTTCCTCATTTTGTGAAGCTCAACAATCTTTTGCCGCACATCAGAACTATGTTCTTTAGTCTTACCCACTGTGATTGATGATTAAGGGAATTTGGCTTGTGTGTTACCTCATATTTATACCCCTGTGAATCAGGAAGTCATGGCTAAACAATTTCATGTTCCTAGTCACCCAGGTGCACTAAAAAATTTAAAATATGAATGGGAATATACTTCAGATATATTTTACTCATAAGAATTTCTAGGGGTGCCAATTATTGTGGCCAATGTGTTTTGGAGAAAAATATTTATTTAATAATGAGATGTTTCTCCTCTATCAATTGTTTAACTTCAATTAAAGGTTAGATTTTTGTGAATTTTTTGAATGAAAGAGCAAAAGGATAAACAACACAGATTTTTTTTCACAGACTTCTTTGCTCATATTTACCAAGGGTGCCAATATTGTAGATGGCTATACAGGAATTTACTTTCAAAAATAAATCTACTGGTGTAAAATGTGTGACAACTAGCCCCATTATCCCCTATATATACAGTATATAAATGTACCATTGAAATCTGACAATAATGGTATCATAAATTGTACAAAAATAGACATTTTGCCTATTTAGTTAACTTTAGGTTACAAAAACTTGCACAATTTGGGTTTTTCTATAGCCTTTGCTGACGCTAAAATCTAAAGAGCAGGGTGGGCAACATAATGCTGATACGTATATACGTAAAAAAAAAAAAATAAATTACCTAGTTGCTGAAATGAACACTTATTCAACATCATATTTACTCAAAAGTAACTGAAAAATCATTTAAAAATGGAAAATATTCATTATCCATTGACAAGACCAAGGGAACATGGTTCAGAATGAGTCAATCTGGATGATATATTAAACAATCCCTAAAGCTATCACTAACTGTATATTTATTGTCGGTCCTGCTAATGCTAATGCATGCCATTACGAATACAATGAAGATGATTGAGAGGCGGGATTTCCTTTCCTACAGTCCCTATTCATATTTCTGTGTTCTGTGTCAAGTCATGTTATGCTGTCTCTGGTGTTGGGTATTATTAATCACAAGCAACATCTATTTACATATCAGAGTCTTTCTGGCAGTCAGTTTTCTAGTATTCTCTTGATAAGACACTCCCCAAGACATTTCATTAGAATAATCTCACGCTTTGACATTCCACGTCACTTTCAGACTCCTTTGACAGAAGTCATTTTGATTAAACAGATAAAATGCCATGCATTTTCTCCAGGGTAAAGTTACTGTCTAACACTCATTGTCTGATATTGACTGTCTCTCGTGAGTCAGCGGTGGGAATATATTTAACTCAGAGGACAGTTCAGGACTGTTGGTTTGGAATGTCAAAGATGAACCCATGAATGAGGCATATCATTATACAGCATATATATTTTGATTACTTCTCCAGGAAACCACAAATGCCATTGGAAATGGAGGCTACAGTGGCAATTTTTGGTCATAGTTGGATCCTTTAGGGGAGAAACTGCTCATAAAAATGTAGAGAATATTACTGAGTCCGTGCTGGTTTGTAACTAATCTGAGTGTCCCCAGCCAGAGGCAAGGAGACGACTTCCATAGATATGCATAACAGCATTTTATTCATGTCCACCCTAAGCCCCTGCACACACTGCATGTTGGATATTAGTACTCCAGTAAATGACAAACAGAAAATAAACTAAAGGATTTGAGATTAATCTTGCAACTGAGAACATTCCAGAGGAAAAAGTGATTGCTTTGAGGTTGATCTGCCAAAACTCAGGAGACTTAAAGGAATATTCCAAGTTCAATACAAGTTAAGCTAAATCGACAGTATTTGTGGCATAACATTGATTAATATAAAATTAATTTAGACTCGTCCCTCCTTTTGTTTAAAATAGCACAAATTCTGGGTTACAGTGAGACACTTACAATGGAAGTGAATGGGGCCAATCAGTAAACGTTAAAATACTCACTGGTTCAAAAGTATAGACACAAGACATAAACAATATGCTTATTAACATGATTTTAGTGTGACAAAATAGCTTACTAACCGTTTCTGTGTAAAGCTATGTTTCATTGCCATGACGACGTAAAACCATGAACCCTGTAATCCTGCAAAATTACGTTTAAAACAACTTTACATCTGAAATAATACACAAGTGTTAACAGAAGAATGAATGTAAGTGCTTTTATAAAATAACAAGCTTCACATTTCTGCATTTAAACCCTCTAAAAAATTGTCCCCATTCACTTCGATTGCAAGCGCTTCACTGTACCCTCTATTTTTGCTTTTTTAAAAGAAAAAGACAGACGAGTCGAAGTAATTTTTTGTGGTAATCAATATTATGCCACAAATGCTGTCGATTTAACTTAACTTGTATTGAACCCGGAATATTCCTTTTACGGAGTTCTGAGTTTCACTTTTCTAAAACAAAATAAAGAGGCATTCGCAACCCATTTGACGTTATTCTGAATGAAACAGAATATTCAATGGAAAACACTGCAGGGCAGGACTTCGTTTTATCCATCGGGAATTAATATTGGATGATGAAACGTGGGCGTTAAAAACCAGAAAGGAGCCAGAGCTGAATGTGAGTTTGGCCACAATGCTAGGGTGTATGTGGTTGCTAAGCTGTTCTGAGTGGTTTTTAATTTGCTGCAGTTGCAAAAGTGTTTCCAGGTGGTGGTTACTGGCACATGTCAAAAGAGTCTAGCCACAAATCTCAGGATATGGCTCTGGTGCCACCTTCAATGTAAGACCGTGACATTTTTTTTAACTTGTCTTATTGTACAGAAGACAAAAATCCAACTGTTTAGAAAAGTGACAGCACACCTCTTCTATGGGATGGGATGAGTTACGCTGCAAAGTTTAATGTTTAGGGGTTTAATGGTTAGGAATTCTTGAATTTTGAATGTCCACTGTGTGGCGCTAAAAGCGAGTTAAATGTTCTCCCAAACAGATTAAGTTTTTATGGTTAATGCTCTATCGAGTTTTAAATAAACAAACCCAACCTCCTTAACCCAAAGATTTCCTGTTTCAGTGGCATACCCAAAATTAAAGGCTTATACCTCGTAAACAAAAACAAAAAAAAAAACACGGTCAAGTGTTTGGTATCATTGGTATATTGTTGCTACAACAAAGCAATCAAAAGTTATAGTATTCCAAAAATAATTTATCATAGTGTCCAAAAACGTCTCCATATGGCCAAAAACATCTCCAAACAAATAAAACATAATAATTGTACATAAGAACTAATTACACATGCAAACACAACAATGACTAAAGGTTTGCATAGCATGCAGACATGATATTAGTATTGAGACTTCACAGAATGAGTTTCATTCTGTGCCATTTGAGTCATCGAGTCTGTGTCATGTACTTGGCGCCATCTGCTGGTGGCCATATGTAATATTGTGCTTCATGTGGATTATCTAATGATCTATGCATTCGATTACCTTGTGTGTGGGCGCGTTTGAAAGATAATCACATCCTCTAAGTAATGGTATGTAATATTTATGTTCTGTTTATTTTTTTGTTAAGTTAAAAGCAAAAATGTGGCTTATAAGCAAATAGTCTGCACTTATATAGTGCTTTTTTAACCTTAGCAGTTTTTCAAAGCACTTTAGACTGTGATGCATTCACACACCAATGATGGCAAAGCTGCCATGCAAGGTGCTGGCCTACCATTGGGAGCAACTTGGGGTTCAGTGTCTTGCCAAATGACACTTTACCATGTTGAGCCATGTGAGCTGGGAATTGAACCACCAACCCTGTGATTAGTGGCCAACCTGCTCTACCACTTGAGCCAGAGGCTGGTTGTATTCATCTCTTTGAGAAATAATGCCACGATACGTACAACGAGACACGTAAAAATCATTTTGCAATAAAACCCTAACCTGTATGAGCAATTATAATAGTGATGCATGTCTTAGCAAACACTACTAATGAAAGAGTCTCTTTTAGTGTCTATTAAAAATACATGGTGATTCTGGGAAAATAAATTGGCACTGTGTATTTGTTCTTTAGCCAAAACGTCTTGTAGACTCAAAACAAAGGCGTTTTCAGCATCTATGTGAGTGGCCCCTGAGCACAAGAGCTATTTTAAGAGAGAATACCCCATTCTCCAGAGCACTACATCCTAATTGAACAGATAGCAGCTTGCCTGTAATTTCACACTGAGAAGGGCTTTTTGTTTCTGAGGTGCTGCCCTGAGCCTCAGTGCCTGTACCACACTTTAACAGCGAGTGAGTGTCTGTGTGTGTGTGAACTCTTATTCCCTGAAATCAATGCTCGAATGCAGAAACAACAGTGAGGGGAGGGTGAAGAGTACTTTTAAATGTTAAAAATGACAAGAGAAGCTTTTGCAAAGTGGGCGATGAACTGTCAGCTTGATTTGACCCATGCATCATGCTGCACTGGGCCAAAGATCCAGAATGGATGTTGTGTACTTGATGTGCACTTTGTAGGGGCCAAATTAAAGACACATCCAAGCTCTAAAATCAAGCATTTAGTGGCAGCGAGGCATGTTAGGTGGAAATTAAATTATATCAACTCATCAAGTCACAGTCTACAAATCTGTGTTTTAGTTTAATCTCATCATTGATTTGTAAACATTATGCACTAATGCACATTTAGAAGCATACTGCATTGATTTGGTTTTCATTGCTATTTGCAGATAATTAGATAATCTTAGCAAAGTTTTTTTTTTTTTTTTTGCTTATTATAGAGTGCTTGGGATCATATATTTACTTCAGTAAATATAGTCTTGCAGCTGAAGAAATCCTATAAAAAGCTGATTTACTGTATAAGTAAATGCACTTTCTAAAAGTAATTTCTACATGGTTAATGACTACATTTTATTGTATTTTTTCTATTTTATTTTTGTGCAAAATTTTATTAAAAACCTAATGATTTTCAAGTGGCTGTTTTAAATGTCATTGGTGTTATGCAGTTAATCAAATTAGCATCCCATTTTCTTCAGTAGACTGGATAATTTTCTGATATAGAGATAAATGCAAGTTCAAATGAACATTTGGTTTGCATAATATACGCCACCTTTATGTAAATCAGCTTAATCATGAAATTGTTAAGTTTACCTGAAATTAGGTATAGCACCGCTGACAAAAGGACATGTAAGTAAATTAAACTTGAAAAGAAAAGTTCATCAAGACAAACTTTGATGTTGACAGAACTTGATGTTTTTAGGTGAAAAAATGTGGAGCTTATAAAGGCCTTATAGATAGATAGATAGAGAGAAGGACTGTATGCTTGGGTGAAATGGACATGTTTTTGTTAGATTCACATGAAAACTGAATTAGGAATTTCCAATGAATACTGAATGTACAGCATCTGTTTCTCTCTCTTTCTCTCTGTGTGTCACAGATTTCCCAAAATGATAAACTGTCTAGGGGTAAGAGCTGTCTTCCATTTTTCCGCTCTTCACCCGCCTGCACAAACAGTCAGACACACACTCCACACGGTGACTCACAACACACTCTACAGCGACAACAAATGAATTCAGCGACTTCCTTCATCGACGCCTCCACCGTCTACGGTCAATCAGCACTGCTCGAGAAAACACTGCGGAATCTCTCGAGCACTGATGGTCTGCTGGCTGTCAACAGTAAATACAGTGATAAGGGCCGCTCGTACCTGCCGTTTGTCCCTGCTCGCCCGTCTGCGTGCTTCCAGGAGCCCGGTTCAGGGTCGGGTGAGCGGGTCGAATGTTTTGCGGCGGGTGACAGCAGGGTCAATGAAATTCTCACCTTGTCTGCCCTCCACACACTCTGGGTGAGAGAACACAACCGCGTGGCCACACACCTGAAACGACTCAATCCTCACTGGGGGTCAGAGGTCACCTACCAGGAGACACGCAAACTCATTGGTGCACTGCATCAGGTAACAGACAGCACTACACTATTAGATACACTATTATTTTGACATATACCATGGTAATAACATGTATTTTGTCATATATCATGGTAATACCATGTCTTTTGTCAAATATCATGGTAATAACTGTTTTTACATATACCATGGTAATAACATATATTTTGTCATATATCATGGTAATAACTGTTTTTACATATACCATGGCAATACCATGCTTTGTCATATAACATGGTAATAACTTTTTTTACATACACCATAATGTTTTGTTTGTTTTTTTTTTATTATTTTTTTTTTTACATGTACCATGGTAATACCATGTTTTGTCATATATCATGGTAATACTATTTTTTTTTTTTTTTTTTTTTTACATATACCATTGTAATATCATATTTTGTCATATATCATGGTAATAACTGTTTTTACATATACCATAGTTATACCATGTTTTGTCAAATATCATGGTAATACTAGATTTTTAATACCAGTTTTACCATGGTATTTTTTTAAATGCATTTTTTTAATAAAAAAAAAAATGTTTTATTTATAACACAGTAATGCACAATACATAGTATTATGTATTACCATACATTTGACAAATACCATAGTAATACCATATTTTTGACATATCATTGCAATACCTTGGTTTTTTTTTTTTTTTTTTTTTGTACATATAGCATGTATTACCATACTTCCGACATATACCACGGTAATAAGATGTTGTTGTTTTTTTACATAGTATTATAGTATTACCATGGCTTTGGGGCATTTACAATAGTATTACCATGCATACCATTTATTTCCCCACTTTAATTTCCACTATCAGCTCTTTTAACTTTTTTAACTATTCATTAAAATGACAACTTCTGTCTAGAAGAGAAATGCCCTGGTGCAGTATTTGAATTTTTTTTTTTATCTGTAATAAATGTAATAAAAAGAGAAAATGTATGCAAAATGCATTCCAGAAATTACTGCAGCCTCACAAACTTGACCTCCAATGGGCAGCATTGATTATAAACGCCTGTAATTTTAGGTCTCACGATTATCACCACTAGCCAAAAATCAGCATTCAGAATAGAAAATAAGCTCACAGACTGACAGTTCTGAATGTGATGAATTTTTGTACACAGCTTGATGGTGGAATATTACTAAAATCAGTGTTTACATGGTTTACAGCCACATATAAATACATAGAAACAGGCAACATTCACATCATAGTTCAATTATATTGGTAAAGACCAGTGTCTGATACAGGTTATATTTAAAGATCATGTGAACAACCCTTACATTAAAAAAAAAAAAAAAAAAAAAAACATATTTGAGCAGAAAATTTGAATTGGGCACTTGAGATTTGGAGTATGAATTTAGCCCTAGATGGATGCAGTTAATCCCGCTACAAAGTCAAGCATCAGTGTTCACAGTCACATATGGCACAGAGCTTTCCTCTTGTCTGAAAGTGTCCAATTAAGGACTGATCTACAGTTTCAAAAACATGTTGTGCTTAGGGAGAAATCTCATTTATTATACGGCAGCTTTGTACTGCAGTAGATTTCATGTGACAGCTGGCCAGCTTTAGTGTAGGAGGAACGATTGATGTTGCTTTAACTTGTGTTACACGATTCAGAGATGGGCTGGTTACATTAACATTTCACACAGATGTGTTCTACTAGTACACTGTCTCTTATGTAGTCCTGATATGACCTATTATTGAAAATAGATCACTTTGTAAATGGGATCAAAAATACATATAAAATGTAATTCGTACAGACAATGACTTGAATATATCTCTTGTATGATGGCCATGCTTTTAATTTCTGAAGTGGGGCTTAAAGTCAAAATTGTCTAGGTGGCGTAAATATCTAGAGGCTGAAATTCTAGTAAAATTTCACAATGATCTGTCATTCACTTCTGTTCAAAACGCAAGTACAGATATCTATATATAATTAATATCAGCTATAAACTTCTTACTAGTGAAATTGTTCTTGTTTATATCAATAATTACATTGTTACTTGTGCAAATGTCCATTCCTGATATCAACAATGGCATTATAACTAGTGAAAATGTTAATTCTTGATCTAAAAAATTATGTCATTGTGGGGGGGAGGGGTGGTGATTGTATTGCGCCTTGGGCGAAATCCGCTTCAACGCCCCCAGAGTTGTTTGTTGACTGTGGGGGGCGGGGGGGGTCACAGTAGAGTCACTCCTGTTAAAAATGCAAGTACAGATACTGTATCTGTAATTAATTAATATCAATATCATGTACTTTTTATTAGTAAAACGTATTCTGGATATCAGCAGTGGACTAACTACTAGTGAAAATGATCATTCTTGATATAAAAAATATTACGGAAGTAGCCATTCTTGAAATATTTTTTTTTATTATTATTTGAACTAGTAAAAAAACAGTTCACATTTGATCTGTCATACACTCTTCTATAATTAAATTTTTGACCAGTTCACATTCCAAAAACACATATCAGTTATGTACTTCTTACTAGTAAAAACAAAAACATTATTATTATTGATATCTGTAGCTGCATTTTCACTAGTAGAACATTCACATTCACAATGATCTTTAATCACTCCTATTCAAAACCCAAGTACAGATACTATATCTATAATTAATTAATATCAGCTATGCAATTTTTACTAGTAAAAATTATTCTTGATAACAGCAATGGACTTACTACTAGTTTAAATGCTAATTCTTGATCTAAAATATGATGTCATTGCTCATGGAAATAACCATATTACCATAAATACCATTAACCATAAATAACCATTCTTAATATAAAAATTTACATTTTTACTAGTAAAAAACATTTCACATTTGATCTGTCATTCATTCATCTTAAAACACAATTACAGATATCTATAATACATTTTTACTAGTTGAAATTCCAAATACTGTTATCAACAACTGAATTACAATAAGTACATTTGTTAATTCTTGATACTGTAATTTGGTTTTCACTAGTGGCACTGTTAATTTCAGATAGTTTTAATGTGATTGTAACTAGTAGGAAAGCCTTTTGAGATCTTTAATTACTGTTCGAATATTGATATCTGAAATCCATTCCCAGATGTCTGAAATACCAAAACTAACACGTTAAATAAAACTGAGTATTTTTACTAGTTGTAATTCAGTTGTTGATATCAGGAATGGACATTTGCACTAGTAACAAAGTAATTATTGATATAATATATAAATAAATAAATATAATTTTGCAATAGTAAGAAGTACATACCTGATATGTGTATTTGGAATTTCAACTTGTACAAATTAATTATAGATATCTGTAATTGTGTTTATAAGAAGAGTGTATGACAGATCAAATGTGAAATGTTTTTTTACTAGTTAAATTAAATTTTTTATATCAAGAATGGTAATTTCCATGGGAAATGACATCATTTTTTATATCAATAATTAGCATTTTCACTAGTAGCAATTCCATTGCTGAGAACAAGAATTATTTCAATAGCATTTTAACTAGTGAAAATTGAATTGTAAATATCTGTCCTTCAGTTCCTGGACATAATTAACTATCGAAATGGCTTGCGATAGGGGATAATTATGGAGGTACAACTTCGTTTAGGCCAGTGAAGTTTCATTCTTTGGAGCAGCAATAAAAAAAGATTCGCCACACTGGTCAGAGAAGAAATTCAGGGCTTAAAGGCCTTGAGCCGTAAATCTTAAACCCTCTCCTCTCCGAAACAAAGACACTTTTGATCACTCTCACAAGCATCTTTAAGGTTGAATGCTGCCCAGGCCCCATAAATTAAAGTGGCAGAGAAAGTGACTCTAAAGTTGTGTAGAAGCAAAGGATACAGCACACTTAAGCACTGTTTTAACAAAGTCCCACAGGGGCTAACTTCACACAACCAGTAAAAATAGCTTCCAGTCACCAGAGAAGCAGCGATATTACCGTGTTATGGACAGTGAGTTTTGATTTATACGCCCCCTCGGTGGAGGCCAAGCTGTCAGTCAGACATGGCTTTGTAAACTCTGCTTTAGCATCTCTGTGCTATACACCGCAGTTCTCGAGGTGAAACGCTGGACAATTTTCATAAACAGCGATAAGAGTGAATGAATTTTTGAGGCGTGTCACAGAGAATTGAGCCATACAACCTCATCTTATCTCTACATGCACAGGGATATCCCAAATGACCATCACACACAGATATTTAACTGAATGTACAATATCCCACATAGCAGTCTCATCAACAGTAGTGCAAAAATAGAGAATAATATCATTTAGCAAACCTTTGGATTGTGAACACCGAGGCAAATGTAAGTGTAATCATTATGTTGGCTTGACAAAGTCAACATACTGTTATTCTATAGACATGGTTAGGGTTTTTTTCCAAATCCCTAAACCAAGACCAAACATTTCTGACTTTAACATGTCCTAGAGCTTTTAAGCTACATTAACTAAATTTGGCACAGACCTTCAGACTGTTGAAACTCTGGTTGCTGTGACTTTTCTAACTGATCAGAATTACGGTTTTCACACATCAGGCGATCAAAAATCCCCCAAATCCCATAGATCTAAATTTAAAACAGGCCAAGGCTGTTTCTCAATATGCATTCTTTTGTGTTATTACATTCTCGAGGACTCGTTCGGCGTCATCATCCACTGCTAAAGTTCAATTCCAATACACAAGAACGCAAGTACCGAGAATGCATAAAATCACCTGGATGTGTTCTTGATCACGCCAAATATCGAGGATGCATCGGATGGTGATTTGTGAGCAAGAACCCGGTACTACGGTGGCAGACAAAGGACATTTATCATTGTGTTTTACCCACTGATATATCAGTGGTTTTACCTCAAGAGTTTCCAGCTGTAAGCTCGTGAAAGTCTGACGGATCGTGAGAGTCATACTTTGTCAACATGTGTTGTTTTCTTGGGCATCATTTTAATATAGCAATAAACACATAAAGGAAATGAGTGTTTACAGACGTTATTCTTTTAAAGTGTTACTAGTCCTGCAAAACCTCACTGGTGTGATGATAATACCAGTAGTTCTCTCACTGCCTTCAAATGTACTGTGACGATTAATTTTGCAACAGGAAGATCGCAGCACATCTCAAAGCTCGCAATAGATGCTTTCTATGTCCTCTTGTCCTTCCCGAGTTTGTTCTACCAAGGTGGCTTGACAAGACAGTCACCACGAGAACGCAAGTCTGTTCTCTGCATTCTTAGAATTGAGAAACACCCCATGGCTGTTCAAACTCTGATTGTCAAAAAATTCAAATGTAAACAAGGCCTTTAATTTGCTTTAACAGTCCCTAGCTGTGTCCCAAATGACACACTGTACACTATGCACTTACAAAATGTACTATGCACTCAGCCATGTAGTGTATGAAGTGTAGTTTTGTCCCAAATGGAACACTTAACGTTTTTTTTTTACAACATGGAAGCATTTGCCGCTTAACGGCTGAAGGAAGTGACGTTTCAAACCCAAACGTTGTGTTGCCGCTAGCTTTAGCGCACTATCCACCCTCAGTTCAACACTTATATCTCAATAATATACATATTCACACAGCAATATATTACACTTCAAAATAACATAAAATAGTGCAGAAGTGTGCGGTTTGGGACGCACCTTCTCTCTTTCTTTCTTTTTCTTTCTTTCTATCTTTCTTTAAAATACTTTAAATTATGAGTTTCAAAATCCTTTCCCAAACCCTGCTAACTCTACTGGAATCAATTTTGCATTGATAATTCTGTGCACTTCACATAAGGAACTCTTTTTTTTATTTCTTTTTCTTTTTGTGGTGTACAGAGTTCAGTCACTTATGAGGTTCCATGATGTTACTGTAATGGTAGCCAGCTGATAGGTAGCTTTGCAGTGTGTAAACCTCACTCCCCTGGCCTCAAAAGGTGCACTAGCGACTGTAAAGTCTGTAGCCTTTAGCCTCCTTGTTAGCGCACCCGCCTCTCATGCCGGAGATGCTGGTTAGAATCCCGCTCTGAGCCGGGGTCGAGTAGGACTGGTTACATTACATAGGATGCTAACTTGAATAGTTAAATAGTGACTATGTAATATGTAGACAGCAAGGCAAGACAAGCTCATTGACTCAACTTTTATTTTGTCCTTTTGACAGATCATAACCATGAGGGACTACATTCCAAAAATCATTGGACAAGATGCTTTTGAGAAATATGTAGGACCATACAAGGGCTATAATGACTCTTTGAATCCTTCTGTTTCTAATGTATTTGCCACTGCTGCATTCCGCTTTGGTCATGCGACCATTTCACCAGTGTTAAGAAGACTAAACGAGAGCTTCCACGAACATGAGCGCTTCTCTTCCTTGAATCTTCATCAAACTTTCTTCAGTCCGTGGAGACTAGTGAGAGAAGGTACAGTTAACTATGGTAAAATGTAATCAGATGCTAATACTAATATTGTAAAGTTAGAATTTCGACTTTTGGTATAAAGTCTGGCAGACATGTACAGTGACCAATCACAGTTTGTGACATTTAGGGGTGGATAAATCAAAAATCAATTGTGATTTTGGACATTTTCTTGCCTTTTTTTGAGTGCAATATACCTCAGACGGCCCCTTGACAGTCTTTGGATTATGCTGATACCAGCTATTTTTTACTCAAATGAAATATTGAAATGCATCTCATGTTGATAAGAAAGAAAGAGAAAAAGAGTTTGAGGGAAAACTGACTTCATTATTGAGTTGATTCATGCAGACATGTCCAGGCAAGGGACAGAATTGAATATGTCAATATAAAATTATTACTGCTACTATGTCAGATGTCCTCTAGTACTGGAAGATTCATTAATGCAGCACTGAATAATTCTCCTGTTTGGTGCGTAAATGAAGGATTTATTGTCAGATGTTCACATACATCTTCAGTTGCATATCTAGAGGTCATTTTACATTCATCCTGATTTATAGGACATTGTAGAAAACAACATCTTGATTGCAATAGCAATGAAACAAACTTAGTGAAAGAAAAAAAGTTTTTTGTTATAGGAATGAGCCACCAAGTTTATTTTCCTGGAGTTTTGAGAGAAATCTAACTTAACGTTATCTGGTAATTACGGAGCTACGGAGCCCCCGAGAGGACAGGCCGGAAATGTTTTCCTGAAATTGTTTTGCGTGCCTTTGCAGTCCGTTTTGCTTTCCCTCGCAATAGTTTGCGTTTCCTCACAATAAGTTTTGCGTTTTCTCGCAATAAGTTTTGCGTTTTCTCGCAATAAGTTTTGCATTCCCTCGCAATAGTCTGCGTTACCCCGTAATAAGTTTTTCGTTCCCTCACAATAAGTTTTGCGTGCCCTCTCAATAGTTTGCATTCCCTCGCAATAATTTTTGCTTGCCCTCGCAGTAGTTTGCGTTCCCTCACCAAAAGTTTTGCATTGCCTCGCAAAAACCTTTGCATTCACTTGCAATAAGTTTTGCGTTTCCTCGTAATAGTTTGGTTCCCTCGCAATAAGTTTTGCGTTTCCTCGTAATAGTTTGGTTCCCTCGCAATAAGTTTTGCATTCCCTCGCAATAATGTTTCCGTTCCCTCGAAATAGTTTGCATTCCCTCGCAATAAGTTTTGCGTTCCATCAAAATAAGTTTTGCCTGCCCTCCCTATAGTTTGCATTCCTTCGCAATAAGTTTTGCATTGCCTCGCAAAAACCTTTGAATTCACTTGCAATAAGTTTTGCGTTTCCTCGTAATAGTTTGGTTCCCTCGCAATAAGTTTTGTGTTCCCTCGCAATAAGTTTTGTATTCCCTCGCAATAATTTTTCCGTTCCCTCAAAATAGTTTGCATTCGCTCGCAATAAGTTTTGTGTTCCCTCGCAATAAGTTTTGTATTCCCTCGCAATAATTTTTCCGTTCCCTCAAAATAGTTTGAATTCGCTCGCAATAAGTTTTGCGTTCCATCAAATTAAGTTTTGCCTGCCATCCCTATAGTTTGCATTCCTTCGCAATAAGTTTTGCATTGCCTCGCAATAGTTTGCATTCCCTCGCAATAAGTTTTGCGTTCCATCAAAATAAGTTTTGCCTGCCCTCCCTATAGTTTGCATTCCTTCGCAATAAGTTTTGCATTGCCTCGCAAAAACCTTTGAATTCACTTGCAATAAGTTTTGCGTTTCCTCGTAATAGTTTGGTTCCCTCGCAATAAGTTTTGTGTTCCCTCGCAATAAGTTTTGTATTCCCTCGCAATAATTTTTCCGTTCCCTCAAAATAGTTTGCATTCGCTCGCAATAAGTTTTGTGTTCCCTCGCAATAAGTTTTGTATTCCCTCGCAATAATTTTTCCGTTCCCTCAAAATAGTTTGAATTCGCTCGCAATAAGTTTTGCGTTCCATCAAATTAAGTTTTGCCTGCCATCCCTATAGTTTGCATTCCTTCACAATAAGTTTTGCATTCCCTCGCAATAAGTTTGCATTCCCTCGCAATAAGTTTTGCGTTCCATCAAAATAAGTTTTGCCTGCCCTCCCTATAGTTTGCATTCCTTCGCAATAAGTTTTGCATTGCCTCGCAAAAACCTTTGAATTCACTTGCAATAAGTTTTGCGTTTCCTCGTAATAGTTTGGTTCCCTCGCAATAAGTTTTGTGTTCCCTCGCAATAAGTTTTGTATTCCCTCGCAATAATTTTTCCGTTCCCTCAAAATAGTTTGCATTCGCTCGCAATAAGTTTTGTGTTCCCTCGCAATAAGTTTTGTATTCCCTCGCAATAATTTTTCCGTTCCCTCAAAATAGTTTGCATTCGCTCGCAATAAGTTTTGCGTTCCATCAAATTAAGTTTTGCCTGCCATCCCTATAGTTTGCATTCCTTCGCAATAAGTTTTGTTCCCTCACAATAGTTTGTGTTCCCTCGCAATAAGTTTTGTGTTCCCGTGCAATAGTTTTGCGTTCCCTCGTAATGAATTTACCATTGTTTTAGTAAAATAACCATATTTTAACCTTGATATTTGTATTAAAACCATAGTACTAATACAAGAAAACTAAAAGTATGGTAATAACAATAATAATTTTGTTGTTATTTTGAATTTACCACAAGTAAAATGGTATGTGTAGTAAAACTATAGTAACCACAAGACCAATCATAATTAATTTATAGTAAAACAACGGTTACTACATGGATACAGTATACTGTATTAAAACCATGGTTTCCACCAAAAAAAAAAAAAAACATGGTTACTTAACTTTTCATAGTTACTACAATATTACTATAGTAAAACAATGATTTCCATCATAAAAAAAAATAAATAAAAAAAATGGTTAGCCTACAAAAAATAAAAAATAAAAATAAAAATAAAAAAATAAAAAAACATGTTTTCTGCAAAAAACTATCATTAATACAGTATACAATATTGGGAGCAATTTATTATAAGGTTACATTTGTTAACATTAGTAAATGCATTAGATTAATACAGTATGTATTAATCTTTGTTAATGTCATTGTTAGCTTATGCTTTAAAAATCATATGTTGAAATTAACATCAGCCAAGATTAATAAATGCTGTAAAAGTATTATTCAAGACATATATATATATATATATATATATATATATATATATATTTATTTATTTATTTTTTTTCACAATCAGTTTTACAAGGGAGAAACTGCTGAACATCCAGCAGCACATACCAGACAATCTTTTCCCGGTTTTTGACTATTCTGACGTTTTGCTGGACATTTTAGTCAGAGGTGCAGCTGCGTAGTTCAAGCACGCTATGATACACAAGTGATGGAAGCGAGCCAGCGCGTTGGTCAAGCTCTGACAGCGTGGCTTTCGAACAGCGCTGCCGAGCATTCATTTAGAGAATCTCCGCTCTCTTCCTAACAAAACGGATGACCATGTGCTGTCCTAATTTGAAAGTGCTCTTTATTAACTGTAAGCCTTTCTACTCGCCACAGGAGCTTTCCTTGTTTATTCTGTTGTGCTTTTATATTCCTCCACAAGCATGTGTGAGTGCAGTGCTGAATAAGCTGGCTGATCAGATCACAAACATGGAACAACAATTCCCGGGCTCACTTATTATTATTCTCTGTGATTTTAACAGAGCCAACCTCACCCTTGAACTGCCAAAATACAGACAGCACATTACATGCCCACCAGAGACAGAAATATACTGGATCACTGCTACACAACAATAAAGGATGCATAGCGCTCTGTCCCTAGGGCAGCTTTGGGAGTCTCTGATCACTGTCTGGTTCATCTTCTTCCGACCTACAGGCAGAAACTTAAATCAGCTACACCTGTTGTAAAGACTGTAAAAAGATGTACCAATGAAGCAGAGCTGGAACTACAAGCCTGTTTTGACTGCACTGATTGGAGTGTTTTTGATGCTGCAGACACCAATCTGGACAAGCTCACAGATAGTGTGAGATCATATATTAGTTTATGTGAGGATATGTGCATTCTTACTAAGACTTATTTAATGTTCAACAATGAAAAACCATGGTTTAGAGCAAAACTCATGCAGCTTCGTCAGGCCAAAGATGATGCTTACAAAAGTGGGGATAAAATCTTGGATAATCAGGCCAAAAACACACTGACAAAGGAGATTAAAGCAGCTAAAATAAGCTACTCTGAGAAGCTGAAAAACAAGTTTTCAGCTAACGACCCTGCATCAGTGTGGAGAGGCCTGAAGGACATTACTAACTACAATACACCATCCCCCAACACTTTAGGAAATCAACAAATGGCTGATGACCTGAATGTGTTTTACTGTAGATTTGAAAAGCCCAGTCTCACACCCCACACCCACTCTGACCTTCACTTCACACAAACATCAACACCACCTGCAACCACCCTCCTCCCCCCAAGATGTGTGAAGAGGATGTGTGCCAGGGCTTCTGGAAAAAAAAGACAAGGAAAGCACAGGGCCCAGACGGTGTTTCACTCAATTGTCTATAATCCTGTGCTGACCAGCTGGTCCCCATCTTCACACAGATCTTCAACAGATCCCTGGAGCATTGTGAAGTTCCCAGCTGCTTCAAACACTCCACCATCATCCCTGTTCCAAATAAACCCAAGATCACAGGACTTAATGACTACAGACCCGTCACTCTGATATCATGAAATCATTTGAGAGACTGGTGTTGGCCCACCTGAAGGACATCACTGGACCCTTTCTGGATTCCCTTTCAATTTACTTATAGAGCAATCAGGTCTGTAGATGATGCAGTCAACATGGGATTGCATCATATCCTGCGATATCTGGACAGACCAGGGACATATGCAAGGATCATTTTTGTGGACTTCAGTTCGGCTTTCAACACAATCATCCCAGCTATTCTCCAGACTAAATTAAGCCAACTCACTGTTCCCACCTCTATCTGTCAGTGGATCACCAGCTTTCTGATGGAAAGGCAGCAGCTATTGAGACTGGGGAAATTCACTTCCAGCACCTGTATGATCAGCACTGGTGCCCGCCAGGGATGTGTGCTCTCCCCACTACTCTTCTCCCTGTACACAAATGACTGCACCGCCAAGGACCCCTCTGTCAAGCTCCTGAAGTTTGCAGATGACACTAATGTCAACGGCCTCATCCAAGATGACGATGAGTCTGCAGCCAGAAAGGTGGTTGGACAGCTGGCTGTCTAGTGCAGTCAAAACAACCTGGAGCTGAACACGCTCAAAACAGTTGAGATGATTGTGGACTTCAGGAGGAACACCCCAATATTGCCCCCACTCACCAATCTGAACAGCACTGTGGCAGCAGTAAAGTCATTCAGGTTCCTGGGCTCTACCATCTCACAGGACCTGAAGTGGGAGACCCACATTGATTCCATTGTGAAAAAGGCCCAGCAGAGGTTGTACTTCCTTTGCCAGTTGAGGAAGTTCAACCTGCCACAGCCTCTGCTGACACAGTTCTATTCAGCAGTCATTTAGTCTGTCCTCTGCACTTCAATAACTGTCTGGTTTGGTTCAGCTACAAAATCATATGTCAGGCACAAGAACAGTTTTTTTCCCTCAGGCTTTGTTTTCTTACTTTGAAACTGTGGCTTCCCAAGCTATAAGCTACTCATAATTTAAAGGAGTTAAACTACAGTCAAGCTAGTAGTTAGCTAAATGGTTGCTACAATTTACTAAGCTAACAACATTGACACTATTTAAGGGAACGATACATTTTTATTAGGCAAGGCAAAGTTAGTTAGGTTTTCGTCCAATACACTTTAAGTTTCAAATGTGAGCAATGCATTGTTTAATGTCTTGTTTTGCATTCTACAGGGGGTTTAGATCCAGTTATGCGTGGTCTTCTGGGCCAGTCAGCTGCCCTTCAGAACCAGGATCATCTATTGACTGAGGAACTGACAGATAGACTTGTGGTTCTGAACATTCCTGAGTCTTTGGATCTGGCAGCTCTAAACCTGCAGCGAGGACGAGATCATGGTCTACCTGGTAACAACAGTAACATACACTTTTCTTGACCTCGAGCCATATCTAGAGACATGAATACTATAGAGACTTGGGAATGGCCTCTTTTGACTTGGACCAATAAGAAACCGCCCAGTAACCACCAAGCAAAATGCACTTGTGATAACCATTGTAAGCAGAATAATTGCTGACAATTTGTGTCACAACCTTATTACCATCTCAGTTGTGCATTAAATAATTCAACAATCCCTTGTCAATTCAAATTAAGTCATTTTGTGACTTCACATACAAAAGTTTAATGATGAGTGAAAAACTTGGGTGCCTAGCTCACACATTGATTGCAGTAATATGTGCATATAAAGAAAGAATATATACAGTGTTCTAGAGGTAGACCATATCCATTAATCGGTACTGATAATTGCTTTTTGGAACAATCGGTTAACAGCAAAAATCTATACCGAAAGTTGGCAATAGTTTTTATTTTTATTTTTTTATTCCTCCATGTTATTCTGTGGTGTCGCTGGAGGAGAGTATTAATAAACCTGTTTCCTCTTTAAACCTCATCTGGTAACATACGCTACCAGTCAAAAGTTTTGAAACACTTATTCTTTATTATAATTTTTCTTCTTCACATTTTAGAATAATAGTAAAATCATCAAAACTATGGAATAACATAAATGGAACTATAGGAATTATGTTGTGACTAAACAAAATCCAAAATAAATCAAAACTGTGTTATATTTTAGCATCTTCAAAGTAGTCACCCTTTGCCTAGAATTTGCAGACATGTACTCTTGACATTTTCTCAACCAGCTTCTTGAGGTATCACCCTGGGATGCTTTTTAAACAGTATTGAAGGAGTTCCCATCTATGTTGGGCACTTATTGGCTGCTTTTATTTATTATTTATTTTTTTATTTTTTTTTATTAGTTTAGTTTTATAATGAAATAAATTAATATTGTGGCACAATTATATTTTTGTCTACAAAACTAATTTCAACTTTAGGGGCAGTGGTGGCTCAGCAGTTAAGGCTCTGGGTTACTGATCACAAGGTCAGGAGTTCAAGTCCCAGCACTGCCAAGATGCCACTGTTGGGCCCTTGAGCAAGGCCCTTGACCTTATCTGCTCCAGGGGCACCATATCATGGCTGACCCTGTGCTCTGACCCCAGCTTAGCTGGGATATGTGAAAAAAAGAATTTCACTGTATAAGTGTGATAAATAAATAAATTTATAATAAATTACTAAACATTTAAGCATACGCCTTCAGATCAAAAGATTTTTAAGATCATGAGAAATATTTCAGTCAAGTGTTTCTAAACTTTTATATATATATATATTGCCATTATTATTAGAGGTTGACCGACAGCAGGTTTTACCGATACCGATATCTAAGGTGGTGGAAAAGGCAGATAACTGATAAATCGTCCGATAGTTTTAAAAACGATTTATAAAAAGTAAACATTTTTTTAAAAAAAATCAATCTTTCTTTACTATGACGTGCAAAGACAAAGAGTCCAAACTGACTAAAATCCCAGATGCAGTTTTTTGGTCAACCAAAATCCCAATAATAACCAGAAAAAAATGAAGATTTGGTGCATAATGCAGGACTTTTAAGTATAAACAAGTCTGAAACACACCAGGGACTCTATTTTATTTTGAAATGATGAAAAAACTGTCGTCAAATATCGACATAGTTTTTGGCAATAACCGATAGTTCCAAAAAAGCAACTATCGGTAAAACCGATATATCGGTCTACCTCTAATTATTATGTTACTTAATACTGTTAAGGCGGTTGCACACCGCGTCGCGGCTAGGACACGGCACAGGTATCAAACACAGGGCACGTCGATGTGTTTCAGGATCCAGACAGTACACACAAAAACTAACAAGTTTTTTCCCTTCTTCAAGAATGAACAAGGCTAGAGTAAATAATATTTGTCCATTGATAATTATGTGGGTTGAATTTAATGGAATATATGCGAGTTGTGCTCTGAGGTGCAGGAGAAATTTGAGTAGCCTCTGAAGTGGTAGCTGGGTGCCACCGACAGTCGCCGAGCGGCAGTGGTGTGCATACATTTATAGAAAATAATTGTTTAGAATTTTAGAATGTGGAATGTTGTCCGGTGTGCAACCCCCTTCATTCTACAAACTTGGTTTAGGGTTTTATCAAAATCCCTAAACAGAGACGAAAATTTCTAACATTAACTCTTCCTAGAGCTTTCAAGATACATCCACCAAACTTGGCACAGACCTTCAGATTAATCTAGAATAGTGTGCTATGTCTTTTTTAATTTATCGTATTTACGGTTTACACACAGCAGACTTACACTGATGGAAAGTTCAAAGGGGCCAATGGAATGCTCGTTAATTCAAACTTGAACTATCAAAAATGTTAAAATAAACAAACTCAGAAAAGGCCTTTTAATCTTAAGTTCTCTCTCTCTCTCTCTCTCTCTCTCTCTCTCTCTATCTATCTATCTATCTGACGGTTTATCTGACTATTTGACAGGCTGTCTGATTAGCTATCTAGCTGGCTGTTTGTCTTACTGTAACATCTTTATATCAACTACACTTTCAAAATTTAAAATTTTGTCTTGACAAACTTTACTTAAAAATAAACTTAATTCAAAGGGAAAACACAGTTGTTTATTATTTTTACCACACTGGCAAATAGTTTTGTCGCTTTAAGCATAAACTGAAATTTTGTTAAATTTCCATGAAAACAAGACTTTTTGCAATGTTTGCAATACTAAACTGTAATTAATCTTCATACTTGCATTTATTTGCATACTGAACTGTGATTGCACTCTAAATGTTTGGGTGCTGGTACAGTATTTCCTTCAGGAAATGTAAATCTGGGTGCTTACTTGATATACACATGATCTTAAAAAAGCCAGTAAACCACAATTGCTGGTCTGTTCTCTCTGGGTGTCACAGGTTATAACGACTGGAGGGTTTTCTGTGAATTTGACAGAGCTGAAACTAAATCAGATCTTATGGAGGTGGTCAGCAATGCAGCTTTGGTGGACAGAGTAATGGATCTGTATGGACATCCAAACAATATTGATGTGTGGCTCGGTGGACTGTTGGAGCGCCCACTGCCAGGCGCTCGGACTGGGCCACTGTTTGCATGCTTGATCGGAAGACAGATGAAGATGCTGAGGGAAGGTGACAGGTACACTTGTTGCCAAGACTTGGATGGTTTCTACAGTGACAGGTCTCGTAAAGCAAAAACACTGCTCAGTTAACCTGCACTGTTTTATTAGAGTCACACAATTCTTTTCTGAACAGTAAAAAATGACAATGCCTTGTGTTAAAATTCTCTCATCATTTACTCGTCCTCGTGCCATCACAGAAGTGTATGACTTACTTTCTTCTGCTGAACACAAACGAAGATTTTTAGAAGAATATCTCAGCTCTGTAGGTCAATACAATGCAAGTGAATGGTGGCCAGAACTTTGAATTTCCAAAAAGCACATTAAAAGTAATCCATGCGACTCCAGTGGTTAAATCCATGTCTTCAGAAGTGATATGATACAGTAGGTATGGGTGAGAAACAAGTCAATATTAAGTCATTTTTTACTATTAATCTCCACTTTCACTTGAACATTTTTTTCTTTTGTTTTTGGCAATTTACATTCTTCGTGCATATCACCAAATAATGGTCAGGGAGGAGAATTTATAGTAAAAAAGGACTTAGATATTGACCTGTTCCCCTCTGCCATAGCTCTCAAATCTCACAACTTTTTTGACGTCAGTGACACAAATTGGTTCTCGGCTTTTTCACAATTAAACGTGAAGCACCAAGTATGAAGTCTCAGCTGAGATTTGAGAACCTCAGTGGAGGAGGAGATTTTTAATTTGGATATGTTTATGCCTCTCATCCACACATCCACAAATTATATTTTTACTCCATCGAAAATTGAGACTCCCGAAAACTCTCTCTCATACTTTGGAAAACAATGATGTTAGCAAACTGAAAATGGAGATTTCAAATTTAAGTGGATCAGTGTGGATGTGTTCTTAGTAAGCACTGAATCAATCAAAATTGTGATATTTTGGATGCATTTCAGATTCTGGTGGGAGAATCCAGGTGTGTTTTCCCCAAAGCAAAGATGGGAACTACAAACACACTCGCTGTCTCGTGTCATCTGTGATAACAGTGGCGTGACGGAGGTTCCCCTTGATCCATTCAGGGTAGGAACTTACCCACAGGACTTTCTTTACTGCGGTAACATCCCATCTTTGGATCTGGAGGCATGGAAGGAGACACCTGACAACGATACCGGGTGTGTATTTGTATGAGTGATGATTCAGCGTTGGTCTTTTTGTTCTCATTTGAACTTTAAAGGTAAAGTATGTTATTTTTAATGTTTAAATATCATTCTGTCCAGCTGTTAAGACACAAGCAATGTCTAACTGAACTCCCCTTAAGAAACATGTCTAATGGACCCCAAAATAGACCAATTCTACAGGGCTTCTCACAGGCAACTCACAGACTAATCGATTTTAAAAATATGCAGTTTTGCACATCACTATTGTGTACAGTTTGTGTGGTTGTCCTTTCCAAATGAAATAAAACACTGGGGTGGAAATTCATGAATACTAAAGAGAGGCTTTAATTTAAGGAATTACACAAATAAGTCTCCACGAGAGAAAAAATAAATGCAAAATCACTCAGCAAGTAAACTAGTTAAATCACGTCTGTTTAAATAGCTCAAACCCCATGCAGTTCCAGGTGTGATGTAGACTGTAGAGTGGTGATTTTGTTCCCAGTCTGGTAAACTGATGGTATAAAATGTTCTGTTACTATGGTTATAGTGCAAGTCAAGGCTTTTTCTCATTCTAAATAATCAAACAGCAGGACAGTTTCTATTCTAGAATTAAATAACAGCCACACAAACACACGAAGACATCACTATGTCAACACGAATTTAAAACAGAGGAAGTCAAAGTGAAAATCTACAGATTTTTATAAGCGCTGTGTCATTCTTTCCCATTTGTAACTATATAATTTAAATAAAAACACTTATTAGTACCAATTAGGGTACTTTGAGAAACTGTAATTATATCATTAATGTCACTTTCGATAAAAAAAAAAAAATCTATTCTATGCTATTCTAAAACAGTATTGAGTACATACAATCATATTGTCCTGATTTACTGTAAAACTATGTTAGACAAAGTTGATTTGTGAAAAACAACATACTGTATTTCTACTTACTTTAAATATGTTACTTTTAATTTAACCATACAATGGTGGATAGTTAGGAGAGTAAAGTCTTATCAACTTTTAAAAGGGAGGATAAAATGCTTCCAATATCTTTAGTTATTGACGTCAAAACCCATGCGTCCAGTCAAACTCTACGTTATTTTTGTGCAATTTAATCTGTCACTCGGTACAAAATGGTCAAATTAGACAGATGCCAACATGGACAGGTTGTGTGACATGCCTTTATAAACTAAATTATAAACAAAACACTCATAAAAAGGATTTCTGCTGCGTGTTCAATTTAATTAATTAAAAACTAAATCAACACAACTCTAGAACATTTTGTTTCATTTCATTGTGTTCTATCCATTTAAATGTGTAAAACGTAAGTTTACTTAATCCATTTGAGTTGGGACTACATTCATTCTTTTTGTGGCGTTAATGTAGCATAGATGATGATTTTCATGGGACTCGATAGGGAGAGTAAATGTTAAAATAAAGTGTTATTTTATGTGTTTTTGTGCAAGATGAATATAAAGGGGGATACTTGTAACTGTTTAATGTTTTGTTATGTTAAGATTTAGACAAGTTTCTGTTATGTTGGAGATTTGGGTGGAGCTTGAGCTAATGATGAGGACGGGTAGATGTCAAACATTAAATGTATGACTTGCTTTGTTGAGCTAATGCTGTGCTAACCATAGCATAGTTACTAAACTATACTCCGTAGTGCTTCAAACCAGCATGTATTTAGTATGCTAATGTTCACTTTCACTAGTTAGTAGTGGAAAAGAAATAAGAGATGTATTTGAGTAACACTGACACGTCTAATTTTGTTGGGTTTACCCAGTTCAACTAGGTTCTTTCTACACAAAGTGCTTGTGTTGAGATTACATAGTAATTTTAACTTAAAGAAACTCAATCCAAGCATGTAGAACCACTGTCCATGATTGAATCAAGTTCAGCCAAAGAGCAATTTTTTTTTTTTTTAGTTTATAAACAATTTTGTTGTTGTGCTGGGTTGCCCAATGTAAAATCTGGGTCATGAAGCAAAACTAGGTGAGAGACACTGATATTGAGGGTTTAAGACAGATCACCATTAACTGGCTGCAAAATGCCAGTCAACTCCTGTTCAGTAATTCTGGTAAATACTGGTTTGTTCACACGGGCATTATTGGTCCACAGGCTGTTGGACTGAACTCACTCATGCAGTGTATTAACAATCATTCTGAATGCATTACTCACTCCCTGAGCACTCCGCAGAGTCGGTAATTCTCACAGCGCAGACGCTCGTAATCTCAACGCTGGAATTATGCCCAGTGACAAATATTGATCCATTATGTGCCTGCAACACTGCCAAAACAATTAGCATTAGTAATCACACCTGTTACATGCAGAGAAATTAATCTTTCTAATGAATATTATTAAATCCCATGGCATTTGTGTGTAGAAGCATGCAATCGAGAGTCCAAAAGAAGTGGCTTAGCATTTGAATTTTTCACACTCACAAAAGTGAGTTTTTTGTTTTTATATATGTATTTAGATACATCCAGTCAACGGTGTAGGAACGGTCTGAAAACTGGGGGACACATTTTAAATCAGCCTCTCTTCACAATATGAAAGTAAAAAAAACAAAAAACAAATACAAAATAGAATATGTTTTATGTTTTTGAGAATATGTGATATAATTTGAAAGACAGCATGTCAACTTTTAGGGAACATCACCATTTTTTTTCTAAAATAGATATGCCACAAACATCTCCATTACATTTAGAATTATAGCTAAACAAAAAACATAGAATAGTGAAAGAACAATATAACTGTTTAGATGTTTAGGCTACTATGACATTAGATTTTTGTTGTCATACACATGACACTATGAAAGAGATCCAGAATGTCTGTTCCCTTCAGTTGTTTTTTTTTATTTTTATTTTTTTATTTTTACAGGTGGCGAATTTAGTCATTTCTAAAAGTGAGGGGGACATGTCGCCCTCAGTTTTAATGGTTCCTACACCCCTGCATCCAGTTATGATCAACTAAAACTACTGATGCCGTCCCAACGCAAATGGAAAGTAAACTTCCAATTTACAAATTTAAATTAATGGTAGGAAATCAGGTTGAGACAAAATGTTCACACATTGTGTTGCATTTGCTCATTTTAATCAACTAAAGTGAACAAGCAGCAAAAATCCATTTTTAAATGCACCTCCTATGCTCTGCCAAAGTGATTTTAATTTCACATCGTGCCAGATATAGAAAGCCGGGGAGGTTTGCATTTGCTTGGCCTTATAACATTACAGGTCCTGACCCATTCCAGACCAATCAATAGTGTTTGTTTAATCCTGTTTATGACATAGACTGCGACTCAACTGCTGTCAGCTCAGATAACGTCTTGCAGAGGTGATTGAGTGTGTAAATGGATGTCACAGAGACGACTGCCCTTCAGGGCATCAATCCTCCTCACAAATCTCATGACACATCACTCCCATGTGACAAAAGAAAAAAAGCTTATTTCACCAATAGGACTGACTTATGTGTAGTTCCCCTTCTGTCACTCACTCAACGTTGTGTCAACGTAGTGACACTAGGGGTCGCTCTTGAGAGCCCCGAGCACCTCAGATCTTTGAGTAAAGGCCAATGAGAATTGGCGAGTGGAATTTGCATGCCACTCCTCCAGATATACGGCTGTAAAAGGAGCTGGCTCGCAACCACTCATTCAGATTTTTTTCTTTGGAGCCGAGCGGTTGTACTATCTGGGCACTTCGACAGCACTAAAAGAGTGTATATTCCTGCTAAAGAGTATATTTTCTCTATTAGAGCACACACATTGACGCTGAACGTCTTTTTAAAGATGTGTCTTTATAAAGATGCCTTTCCGTCTTTGTGTGATTCCTGGATGCGGTCGCTATCTCTCCACTTCCGACGGCCATGGGCGCTGCCTCACGTGTCTGGGCAGCGATCACACTGAGGCAGTGTTCGTATGGTTCATGTTCTCATTGTGAGGATATGACCATGGCAACGTTGCGGTCGCGGATTTCCTTCTTCCGGGGGAAAGCCACTCTAGCCACCCACGGCGCCTCGCCTTTTACCTCCGGGTACGAGGCAGGCCCAGCTGGCGCTGGAGGCGATTTGGGGGCTTCATTGGGCGCGGCTCTGCCAGGTAAATCTCCGCGGACCTCCCATTCCCCAGCACGCTCGTTTTCCCCCGGCGAGTTCCGAGAGGAGACCAGCTCACCCCTGCCACCTTCAGGTTGGCCCACCCAGTCTGAGGCTGACAGCGAGATGACCACCATGCTTGCCCAGGCCGCCGCGTGTGTCGGGTTGGAGTCCCCTGAGCCCTTGTGGCTAGATGATTGGTTCCTGGGTTCGGGGCGCTGCTCACAGCCATGCCCCCCCACCCCCCACCCCGGTCCCTTTCTTTCTGGAAGTGCACGACGAGCTGACGAGGTCGTGGAGGGCACCTTTTTCTGCCCCAAACTGACCTCCCAGCTTGTCTGCTCTCACTACCCTCGATGGCGGGGTGGCCCACAGGTATACGGAGGTCCCTCAGGTGGATAAGGCGGTTGCGGTTCACCTGTACCCGCAAAGTGAAGCCACCTGGTGGGATCGCCCGACACTCTCTTCCGAGCCCAGAGGATGAATCCTCCTTGGCCATGCCTGTTCCCCTCATGGGATCTTTCTGTGGTCCTCCTGGGCCTTTGTGGAGCCCCCTTTGAGCTGCTAGAGTCAGTCGAGTTGAAAGCCCTCTCCTTGAAGATGGCCTTACTGATTACGCTCACCTCCATCAGGAGGGTTGGGGACCTGCAAGCATTCTCTGTCAGCGATACCGGTTGACTCTCATGTAATCCTGAGACCCCGGCAGGGCTATGTGGCCAAGGTTCCCATAACCCCCTTCAAGGATCAGGTGGTGAACCTGCAAGTGCTGCCCCAGGAGGAGGCAGACCCAGCCCTGTCGTTGCTGTGTCCGGTGCATACTTTGCGCATCTACTTGGATTGCACATAGAGCTTTAGACGCTCTGAGCAGCTCTTTGTCTGTTTTGGCAGACAACGGAAAGGGAACACTGTCTCCAAACAGAGGCTTGCCCACTGGATCGTGGATGCCATCACTATGGCATACCAGGCTCAGGCCGTGCCCGCCCCTTCGGGAATACGAGCACACTCCACAAAGACTCTGGCATCCTCGTGGGCACTGGCCCATGGCACCTCTCTAGCAGACATCTGCAGGGCAGTGGGCTGGGCAACACCCAATACCTTTGCGAGATTTTACAATCTCCAGGTTGAGCCAGTTTCGTCCCGTGTTCTGTCAGGTACGAACAGGTATGTTCAGGAATACGGACAGCTAGCCAGGTGTATCGCTTGCGTATAGCGCCTTTCCCCTCCAAAGAGGCGAAGATGTGCGCTTCTGTTCCCATGCGAGTTCACAAACCCGTGAACCCTGGATGTCCTTCCTCTCTAACCCTGTGGCTCGTGAATTCAGTGGAGGAATTCACAGCCAGAACCAGTACGTGTGCTAATATGCCCTTACTGAGGTAGGTGCTCCACAGGTGCCTGTTACTCTGGTAACCCCCTGTGATGTATTTTCCGCAGTACGGTCTCCCTGTCGGCAGACCTGCGTCTCCCTTTGACAGAGCCCTCTCTGTCACTGTCGCCATGTTTGTAGAGCTCCTCCCCTTTCAGGCAGGACCTACCACCACGCCTCTTCCATGTGCGGCTCTGAGCCCACATGACGTGCTTGCCACGTTACCTCCCCACCGGGCAGGATGAGGTCTCCGTGGGGTCTTTTCCCCCTGAAAGAATAGGATGGGAAATGAACACCTTCCCAGGTGCATATATTGAGCCTTAAAATGGCCCCAGCCGATTAACTGAATACTCTGTGGAGAGAAAACATAGAGAGAAAAGCTGGCGCAGCCTGCTTCCATACTAGATACGTCTCTTTCCCCCCTAGGGATGTGGGGAAATATACAATGTTTTTTTGGGGCATTGGAGGAGGCTACGTGCAGACCGGTGCACCTGCTACTATGCACGCAGCAGCTTGCTTGCACCTGCACCGGCAGTCCACATAACACAGTTCAGCTAGTTGTGGCATTGCATATAGGGACCCCTAGTGTCACTACATCAACACAACATCGAGTGAGTGACAGAAGGGGAACGTCTCGGTTACTGTCGTAACCTCCGTTCCCTGATGGAGGGAACGAGACGTTGTGTCCCCCCTGCCACAACGCTCTACTACCCGCTGAAATGGCCAGGACCCTGTCTTGGCTCCTCAGCACAAAACCTGAACGAGTGGTTGCAAGCCAGCTCCTTTTATACCCGTATGTCCGGGGGAGTGGCATGCAAATTCCACTCGCCAATTCTCATTGGCCTTTTCTCAAAGATATGAGGTGTTCGGGACTCTCAAGAGCGACCCCTAGTGTCACTACATCGACACAACTTCTCTTTCCCTCCATCAGGGAACGGAGGTTATGACAGTAACCGAGACGTTATGTGTAGTAAAATACCAGATAAAACACATCGATTGTGCTGGTGGTTGTTCAAAAGAGCTGTTATCATGTGTGTGATTACAAACATGATTCTCTAGTATATCCACCCCCAAGTCTCTATGACATTCTGGTCTCTAGATATGAACTGAGTCCCTCCTTCAATGTAAGATTATGGGACTTTTTTAAAGACATTTTATCATCTGCCAGGCATAACTTGTGCATGCATGATATACTGTATGGTTGTCACTATGTATTAAGATGGGATAGGAGCCACGAGGAACAGTTCTTAATCAGAACTGATTCCATTTAAAAAAAAATATACCACAGAAACCATGTGATTTTCAATTCCATTAACGGTTTGATTTCTTATTTCCAAATATTTCCTCCTTAAAAGTACTTAAAAGAATCATTAATGGAACCGTTAACAACCCCTTAAACTCTATGGACCCACCGGCAGGTCTAGAGGTGTGTGATATATCGCAAAAAAAATTACGCTTAAAACACTGAAGTCTCTGTTTACATAAGTCAGGCATATGAGGTGTCATTTGAAAGCTTGGAATCTGAAATTTTCAGAGATAACATCACTTCTGCATTTATGTTACATAAAATAACAAAATAAGGCCTCAAAAAATTTGCATAGCAAATTAGCGCCCCCTAGAGGTAATGGGGTTTAATATTTATCTGAAAATAAAAGTCTTTCACATAGCACATAAATGGACAAGTCATATATCAAATGGAAGCGCTCATTCTCATGAATGTGACTGTACAGTTTATTTTGTTGCCCTAATATCACAGTTCAAAAGATTTTAAAAATAATCAAGTTTTATTCTCCCATAACTGCTGCTGTAAGCTTCAAATAGCTAAAAATTTTATATCTGATTTTACCTTAGGAAGTTTTCTAAAAGATGAGCCATTTTTTACTTGTCAGTGAGCTTGCTTGGCTGAATAATTTAATGCTATATCTCATGATGTCCAGAACAAAATATGCCATCCAACAGGAAAAGCATGCAAAACAAATCATTGCAAATATATGTTTACAACTATTGATGATAAAGTCATTGCAAAGGGGAGGATCTCAGCTTTCTAATGACATAGATTGAGCTTCTAGTCCACTCAGAGGCCGAGATATTCAAAAAAACAACAAGGGTGGTGCTTGAACTGAAAATTAGACTGAATGTCTATGGACGAGCACATCTGTGAGGGATAAAATGTGTTAGAGCTCCACCTACATTTCAGATCTGTATATTGTGATGGAATGTGATAGAGAGAAAAAAAATATTTTTTCCTAGTGCTTTTCTAGTGGAATAAAATGAGACTTTGCAAAGTGAGATAGAGTGAACAGAACCAGAATTACTTGTTTACCAATTTAGGACAACAAAAAAATTATTATTATTATTATTATTATTTTAAATGTCTGTTTATCATAGGATTAAAAACAGATACAATATTATTTATGAATAGTTGGATTCTTTTTATTTTTATTTGGGGGGTTCTCTGAAAATTTAGACAGTTTTTTTTTTTTTGCAATTAGTCTACAGTATGTGTGAATGGTAAGCTTTTAAATTTGAGTGTATAAAATTGCGGACGGCAGCCTAAAATTTCACCAGAGTTTAAGGGGTGTAAGGAACCAGAATCGTTAACTTCCTTATGATTCCCATCCCTACATAAGTATTTAAATGACATATTTCAGCTTTATAGAATATTATTTGTCAGTCGAGTTTCTCTCATTTGTCTTTGTCGCTAATTGTTTCAAGTTCTAAACATATTGTTCCAATATAATTGCTGTTTTGCTGTTTGATTATTAGTGACTCATCTCATCTCTGCAGATATGATGGATGCTGACAGCACAGGAAGTCCAGTATGACACATTTCATCTAAAACGTCCACATCAGAAACCTCAACATCATTGTCACGCTTACTGTACAATGTCAGAAGTGCCACTTTGTAGTTACACAGGTTTTAAGAATAAAGATCTCCTGTTGAACAAAACCTTTTCAAATGTGAACATAACTACAGGATGCCCTTACATTCTCGACCAGTTATGACCGGGCCATTATGATGGAATTAAATACATTGAGCAACTTACCTACGGTATATAGAGGCCCTAATTAGTGATGGATGAATAGTCTTAATACATGCCTACCTCTCATTGTTAAACAGTACAAAAGCACTGATCAGCATATCATTTTGAAAGCAACAAATTATGAATATATGCACAACTCTGAACCAGAGGCTGGTGTGACTGTGTCTTTATATTAACTACTGGTGAATGCCAATAATATTAATTAAAATAAATGTCCATTTTCCCAGTTTGTGTATAGGTATTTATTTATTGCCTCTTATTAAATTGTACGTATAGTCCTGGAATATTTACTATTTACATGTTTAAATATTATATATATTATATTTCATAACTATATATCATATATCCCTTCTTTTGTATATACTCAATGTAAATTTTAGTTATTGCCTTTGACAGTTACAAGAAGCAAAAATTTAATAAATAAAAAATAAATCAATTAGATGGGCAAAGATTGTCAAGAAAAACTTTGATGTTGGCTTGACAAAGCCTTGTCTAAAAGTTTAACACTATTTAAGAAATAAAAAAGAAAATAAGTTTGAAGGTTACAGATAGACAGAAAGAAAACAAGGCAAGAAGAGAGAGAGAGAGAGAGAGAGAGAGAGAGAGAGAGAGAGTTTAAGCAGATGTTTATATTTGAATTCATAATTATAAAAAAACAAATTTCAGGTTGTATTTATCTTATTCAGCCCTGCCCCTTGCAGTGCTCCTCTCTTCCATTCTTTGTCTCTTACTGAGAAGAGTCGATCAAAAGTGTTTACGTGTGGGAGCACAGAAAGTATTTTTCACCAAGAGTTGATGGTGTGAGTCTACAGCACCCCTTTAATACGTGAAAATGCTAGTGAGGTGTTTTTCCAACACCTGCGGAGTTAAATCAGACCTGGCAGATCACATTCAGACAGCTATGACACACTGCACTTTTTAAATTTTTTATAATTTGTGTTAAAATTAGGTCTGTCAATTTAATGCGTTAATTCAGTGTGATTAATTATATATAAAAATAATGCGTACAATCTTTTTTACGCAATTAGTGCAATTAATCATGTCCCCAGACCGTAACAAGGAAGATTCCTGAGCAATTCAACCTTGAAGTATGACCTGTTTTCTCCAGGGGGCAGTAAGCGAAACTCCAGCTGTATAGGCAATGCGTAGCTTATAAAGAGAACAAACCAACCCTTCAGCAGACAGCACAACATGACGACACATTCTTGCATTCAAAACACAGCTTGATGGAGCGTAAATCTGAACTTCGGGATCTCAAGACGTGTTTCTAAGTATTAAACTACGTCAAAGTCTTTCTAGCAAGCCAGTCCACTGTCGGCCATTGCAACTCCTATCTACTTGAATGGGGAAAGACCGAAATCTCAAAAACGGTTGGTCAAGATTACGATCAAAGAACATATTTCAAATCGGCAATAAAATATGATAAAATCGGAATCAAAAATTTTGTTCTTTGCCTCTCATTATGCTAAAACACGCAATTTTACCAGCTTTTACAGCTACTGCGCATGCGCATTAGCTAGTTGATTGACAGGCGATGTCTGTATCTAAAAGGTGATTGGCTCTTTTAACTGTAAGGCGGGACTTCCTTTCTACATCCGTTGACCGTTGGGCGCAAGAGCTCCTTGGTTGGGTGTTCCAATTTCTCTCATTAATTTTAATAGAAGTGGCCCATCTCTGCTAAATAATCTGTGACTACATTTAACTTGACACAGCCACCTAAAAATAATATGTTTATGACAACGCAACCGAGACGCTCCAAAAGCATCCGTCTGACGCAGGTGTACATTTACACTTCCTTATACAAGCCATTTTAATAAATCTCGGACTGATTGACCAATTCAATTGCACAATGGATTGATGTGAACTGTAGGCCAATGATTGGCTTATATTCAATGTTATGCAAATAAACAATACATTGGATTCTAAAGCCACTTTTTGTTTGTTTTCTGCCATAATAATGTAATGCATTTTAATTATCTGAATATTATTTTTTTATTGTATATATATATATATATATATATATATATATATATATATATATATATATATACAGGGTTGGGAGGGTTACTTTTTAAATTATTCCACTTCAGATTACAGAATGCATGCTGTCAAATGTAATTTGTAACGTATTCCGTTAGATTACTCAAGGTCAAACTAAGTAGTAGCCACCAAGCCCTTAGTGTGAACCAGGTGAGCAAATGTTAGAAAAATGCAAATGGAGGGAAAATAATGCAATACAGTTGGTTCCCTTGTCCTGTCTTTGGCAATAAATGAATACAAATGTATTCAAATAGATGTAGGCTACATTTACATTTTAAACCTGAAACTAAACTCTTTGGTGAGTGGGGACTCCTCCATTTTGACACAAATAGGCATCACATTTGCATTCAGGGAAATCTCGTCCTGGTTTTGTTTTAGATAATGGAATACAAAAGCAATCAGTGAAGGAAAACAAGGCAGCCTCTTCTCGTCTTATGAATTAAATAAAATCGGCCTTTAAGGCAATCCATTGCAATTTTCTCATGCGTTGACCAATTATGGCTTTCTCCTGTTCGGCTGGTAATTCAAAGCAGCGTTTCTAATGCCTCTAGCGTGGAGCATTCTGAGAGCAATCTCGCTGTTTTCACACACTTAATTAGAGCAGATCTGTTATTCAGAGAGAATACATGTGTTCTGTTTGTGTACACTTATCCCTGTATACACATATTTAAAAGAATAGTCCAGGTTCAATACAAGTTAAGCTCAATCGAAAGCACTTGTGGTATAATATTGATTACCACAAAAATGTATTTTGACTCGTCCTTCCTCTGTGTTACAGTGAAACACCTACAATGGACATGAATGGGGCCAATCTGTAAACATTAAAATACTCACTGTTTCAAAAGTATAGACACAATACAATATGTGTGTTAACATGACTTTAGTGTGATAGAAATCGCTTACTAACCTTTTCTGTGTAAACGATGCCAATTTTGCAACTTCGTTGCCATGATGATATGTAATCAAACCCTAAAACCCTAAAATGACTGTAAAAATGATTTAAACAACTTTACAGCTCAAATAATGCACAATTTATAACATAGGATTTAATGTAAGTGCTTTTATAAAATTATAAGCGACTTTAAACCCTCCAAAAATTGTAAGTGCCTCACTGTAACCTCGATTTTTGCTTTTGTTAAAGAAAAGGAGGGACGAGTCAAAATAAATTATCACGTGCTCTTCAGGACTCATACCCCACTCCTTTACATCACAAGTGCAACACTCTATCAGTTGAGCTACAGTGCTATTTGATCACACTCGAACAAGCTTGTAAATATAGTTAAATGATCAAATGAGTCACGTGCTATAGTATAAGTGTTTAGATGTTATAAGATAGCATCGTGTGAGGAACAGGACGAAAGTTAAGTGTTTATGTACCGATGATCTGTCGTTTTACTTTTTTGTGATTTGTGTGATTGATGTTGTAGCGCCTCTAGTGTTCATTTCACCAGGAAACTGCCGCGATATGTACAACAAGCCACGTAAAAATCATTTTGCCAAAATGTAGGTATATTAACATGATTCTATGAGAACAGGTTGGTTAATGTTAACCAATAGCCCGCATGACCTACAGTAGGTGACGCCAGCCAAATAGGAAAATGATTACATTTTGATCAAAGATTACAATAAATGTAATTTTTTGGGAATAACATGCACTGATGAATCATATCATGTTAACTTTAACCTAGGCCCTATTTTAAGAGCACTAGCACGAAGCCGTAAGTCATAAGCACAAAGTCAATGGGCATGACCATGAAGTTTTGGTATTTTCATGCAAGCATGCGCTAAGTCTAGGCGCAAGTGGGTTTGGTGAAATTGTGCTCGCAAAGCGCTAATGGACTCTGGGTCAAGTGCAATTAAATTCTGAGGTTCTTCTTCGTCCTATTATATAGTCCATCTCCTGTCAAGCACCAGTGATATAAACAAAGACAGCACATTAATAAGAAGTTGGTAGTTTAAATGGACTGTATTCAATAAATTAGAAGAATAGAAATATGGACTTACATTCTATTGTGCATTAACAAATGAATGTCTGGCATATTTATATGACACACTCCTTTTATACACATGGAAAATGTTGTTCTCGTCAGGATTTGGATTTACGCTCCGTTAAATTATTGGGAATGTAAGTATTATTAATTATTTTCATCTACTGACACACAAATTATGACTATTATTAACTGTGATTGTATCGGCACGCACTTCACTTCTACCGGTCGATTTTATTTTATTTTTATTCATTTACTGAAACACAAATAAATTAAACCAAAAATATTTCTAAATTCAGATTACACTTCAAATGAAACACAAATATAATCAAAATAACGAAGTGGTCAACAAAAATCATACCAAATCCAAAAATTTTACCTTCTCCAACTTCTTCCACCGGACACTTTTTGCAGTGACTTAAAAATCCCTCTACGACAACAGGTGGAAAAACACCAATATAAACAAAATCATAAATACAATTTTAAATACAAAAACATGACATATACTGTAGATAGTTTAACACAAATCTCATAAACGTTTGGACATTAACTTTATTACCACCTGCTGGTGGAATGACCAAACTGCAAATATAGGAACTAAATTTAGAAATTTGCACTGGAAACAGAGGTGGTTTTGAAACATCTTAGCGCAATGACCTGTTTCTCAGGAAAATAGCATATTGCGCTTTGCGGCACTTAATTTACATACAAAACACTCACAAATAGCGTGAACACTCCCACTTACACCCACTTGCGCTTTGCGCTGACATGAAAGTTGCGCTTAGTATTAGCGCTCTCATGAAAATTGGATAAGACGTTGTGCACGGTCGTAGCGCTGCACTTTGAGCACTCTTGAAAATAGAGACCGATATGTTTACATTGTCTAATGACAACTCCGTACGAGATGGCGAAATCGTAAAATATCGTACGACTTGGCTCGTTTAAAGGATTGCGTCTTTTATTCCCCAAGAGAACTAATCAACAAACAGAATTTCAAATCAATACAATACAGGCGTCAAATTTGAGCTAGCTGCTTATCCAACACTTTATTTTAAGAAAAATGTGGTTCCTTATTCCATATTTATTTCTGCAATACAAATGACTAACGTATGTCAATAATCTGTAAAACGTTTCCCTCGTCTCGTTCCAAACACCGATGTTTACTTTCTTCCGTGGCATACAAAAGTTATTTTACTATTAAAAACATAACTTTATGGTTTGGGTTAAGTGTTAAACTTAGGAACATTTTTCTCTATGAGACTAATAGAGACCAGGTTGAATATCTGGCCTAAAAAAAAGATTACTTATAGCCGTTTGACTCTCATGTGCTTGATTTACTGTGTTTTGAAAAATATGAGATCGCCAATAAAAATGCAGCACATTAATCCAGACACTCGTGATTTAAGGGTGGAAATAATTCAAAAACAGCCCGTCTATAAAAATGTATCGCTCTTTCTTTTTTTTACAACAGTTTAGCCAGAGGGAATCATATCTTTTATGCCATAATGTTTCTGTCTAAAAATTTATTTGGATAAATGCTTTTATAATGTCAAACATTTATCACAAGTCTTTGGTTTTATGACCATGCAAATCTTACGTTTTATATCCTTCTACAAAACAGTTTGCAAAAATGCACTGAACATTTTCAAACTCGACGTCTTTAATGTGTGACAGCTTTGAAGAAGACATTGTTTCATTTCTTCCATAACCCACAGGCAGTGTTGGGCAAGCCACTCAAAAAATATAGCAAGCAAAGCTCCCAACTGCTCAACAGAAAAATTGGTTAAGCTAAGCTAAAAGCTGCACTTCAGAAAAAGTAGCAAGTTACATTTTACAGAAGCTTTTATCCAAAGTGACTCATAATGCACTTATTACAGGGACAATACCCCCGGAGCAACCTGGAGTTAAGTGACTTGCCCAAGGACACAATGGTGATGGCTATGGGGATCAAACCAGCAACCTTCTGATTACCAGTTATGTGCTTTAGCCCACTACACCACCACCACTCTGTGACATCCACTCTGTTACACTACAAGCTACACGCCAAAAGTAGCTTGCTACTTTTAAGCTAACTTTTAAACTACATTTTTTTTTTTCAACCAGATGCACAGAGCATATCGTCATAGACAAAGCACATAAAAGACTTATTCACATAATGTTTATCAAAGCCATGGTGCAGTATAGCAATACAGTATACAAGTATACAGTATGATGCAATATAAAATGTATGTGCATGGAAAAAAAACATGTAAATTCATGTTTATACATGCTACCTATTCAATACCCATGTGTTCATTTCGCCATGAAACTGCTGTAATATGTACAACAAGCCACGTAAATATAAATGAACAAAATTGTATCCTACAAGACCAGGTTGGCAATTCACATCCCACTCATCTTTGTCCTTGCAGTATCATCATGTTTATTGTGTGTCAGTGCAAATAATACATTATTTTGATGCTCAAAATATTTACAGCATAGTGTTAGGCAGCATTTGAAATACAGCACAAGGGACAATTTATCTCATGCAAAATGGCCCTGGGGTCCGTGTTTGATCAGCCTGACCCTGTTTAACATTGTCGCTGAGTGTAACTGATATTCATGTGCACACGAGTGTGAAAATGTAAATACTGAATTAATCTTTATTCCAACCAGATCTGCTCTACTTTATGCTCATGGTTCCATACAGTGTATTGCTGAAATGCAAACAGCTGTGCACACTGCAGTATCTGTAGTTTCAGATGTCTACTCTCCATCTGCTGTTAATTGAGGATTTTTTGTGTTTTTAAGTGATTGTCTCCTACATGATTTATTAATTAGGCTGCTCATTGTAAATTCTGTGTGATTGTGAGTATCAAAAAAACCTAAGTGGAGGTCCTAAATGAGAGTGGTGTAACAAGGTGGTACAAAAGGTTTTCTTTTGATGTTTCTTTGTTAATATCAAGCAGAACATGTTCACTATTTTTTCTAAGTCCTCATTATGCGTTTATTAGATAAGGAAACATCTAAAGCTGATATTCTGAGCACATCAAAACTGATAGAAACATGGTCTTAGAGAATCACGTTACTATACCTACATTTTTGCTAAATTATTTTTACATGTTTTTTTATTCATATCGTGGCTGTTTCCAGGTGAAATGAACACTAGAGGCGCTTCAACAACAATCACACAAATCACGAGTACATTTCGCAATGTTCTTGCTATCTGATGACATCTAAACACTTCTAAATACTATAGCACATGACAAATTTTAACATTTGCATTACATAATCAACTACATTTACAGTCTTGTTTGAGTGTGATCAAATTGTGCGGTAGCTCAACTGTTAGAGCATTGCACTTGTGATGTTAAGGAGCGGGGTACGAGTCCTGAAGAGCCCGCGAGTCCACACGTAAGCTAAAAGTGTCATAGAGGCACCACAAAATGACATGCTTGTGTTTTTCAACCCATATTTGCTTTTTCTGACACTATCGGTTAGGTTTAGGGTTTAGACTCGGGAGGTCAGTTTTGTTTCAAACTTGATAGAGCATTAACCTTAAAAACATCATCTGTTTAGATGAATATTTAACTCTTTTTTAGTGCCACACAGTGGACATTTCATCTCTAGTGAATTACTTTAAATACAAATTTTGTTTGTTTTTACAAACTGATTGTTAAGTCGAAAATATTGTCTGTGCTAATTGACTGTGCCATGGATACGGTTTTCTAAAGTCCAGATAAGAAAATCTGTGAAGTATGTTCAACATTGTTATCACAGACTGATGTTCTCTATAGTGTACACCTCCAGGTGTATCTGCACCCTTCCAGCTGCAGTGCAGGAGAGTGTACAGTGCACACATTATATCTTATCAGTGCAGTACATTCCCCTTCTCTCATCAGCAGTATGTCAGTCACTGTAACTCCTGATATCACGAAAAAAAAAAAAGACAGTTCTAGGACTAACTCAAGTGTCAAGTGCATCAACTAAACTGTTCAAAAGAAGGTGACTGCGAGAAATAATTCTGAATCAGTATATTTGTTTTGTTTTCCAGTAAAAGTATCTAAAAATCCATAATAAAGATACATTTAGTTAAGAAGTAAACCTGCATAAATTTTGTCTTGTTTTAAATTTGAATTAAGTTTGTTTCTTACCTATTGTTAAAAATAATAATAATAATAATAATAATAATAATAATTAATACATAAATTTAACAAAGTTTGGTGAGATTTTTGATGAAAATTAGGGCTGAAAAAAAAAGCTTACAGTACAAATATATTCTTTCACCCAGTAAAAAACAAACTTTAAACGATTAAAGATCTAAAGATCAGTACATTTTCCACATTTAGTAAAAATGTTTTCCTTTATCTGAGCAGTACAAGACAAGACTTTTTTTGAACATACAAAAAAAAAACAAAAAAACAAACGGGCTTGAAGTGGTTGTAAAAAAATAAATAAAATAAAAAAGCGACACCTTTGGTATTCACGGTCAACACTGACCGACCATTGAAAATGAATGGGAAAGACCAAAAAACAGAGCATTTTTTTTATTTGTCAAATACAATCAATAAATCAGCCACAATGCAGAAAAAAACAGACAGAAATTACAAGATGAGGCTCTAAAACACCCCCGTGCATAACATACACACCCACTCACACACAAACACACTTACACAAAAATGAACTGGTAAGACTATGACACAGAGCTTTTTTTATTATTTATTTATTTTACATTTGTAAAAAAAAAAAAAAATCATTCAGTGGGTCAGAAGTAGTTGCCTCATCCCTGGGCTGCCCGTATCAGGACCGCCTCGAAGCCCGTCTGGGGTTCTTGGGGGCTGGCTTACGGGCAGGTGGAGCCGACTTCCCGTGGGAGGATCTCTTTCTCTGAGGCCAGCATATGGGCTCCAATGGTACAGGAGCCAGGGCCAGCACCACAGGGGAACGGCTCTGGCGAGAAGCAGATGGGGTGCCGGACTTCGGACGCCTGAAAGTGGCCGAGTCACGCCACGGCAGGATGTGCTTAATATTCTCGGTCTGCTTCCTCATCATTGAGAACTAATGGGCGATATACTCGACAGTGTCACCAAAAAGCCCCCCTTGGGAGATGGGCGCATCAAGAAAGCGGACATTCTCGGCGTCACGCATCTCCGCAAGGTTCAGCCACAGATGCCGCTCTTGGACCCAGGGCGCGTGCCATGACCTTCGTCGCACGTAAGGCGAGGTCGGTCGCTGTACACAGTTCTTGCATCAGCCCCAGGTCGGTCCTACCCTCGTGCAGATCTTTCAGCGCCTTGGCCTGGTGGACCTGCAGGATGGCCATGGCGTGCAGGGCGGAAGCAGCTTGACCAGCGGCCTTGTAAGCCTTCGTCATTAAAGAGGATGAGAACTTACAGGCCTTGGAAGGGAGCCTTGGTCAGTCATCCAGCCGCGAATGCTCAGGGCAGGGTGGAGGGTTCCACTTTAGCCTGATGTTCGCAGCCGCCCGGGCAAGCACGGCTGCCATCTCAGCATCCTCATCCTGTGCTCTACCGACGAACACAAGCATGCATTCAGCTCCGAAGAAAAAATCTGAATGAGTGGTGCACGCCATCTCCTTTTATACCCATATGTCCGGGGCAGAGAGTGGCATGCAAATTCCACTCGCCAATTCTCATTGGCCTTTTCTATTTTAAGCAAAGGTGATTGGAGCTCTTAAGATCGAAGCCCTAGTGTCAATACATCCAAACAATGTCGAGTGAGTGACAGACAGGGAACACACACACAGAACCAGGGCATCAATAAGTGGAGCTCTACAGCCATCTTTTGGTCATTGTTGGCATTACAAGTGATCTGTTGTTTTCCAGCTGATGACAGTAATCTGACACACACACACACACACACACACAGAGGCACACACGTTTGCAAAATACATTTTTACTATAGAAAGTTTGAAAATGCTAAATGTTTACTCTGATTCTTCTGTTTTCTACTCTAATTGAAATTTCAGAATTTTGCAGTTCATTGCTTTTTCTTGATGTTCATTTTCTTAACATTATTATGCATTTACTTTTAGTTATAAATTGTTTATGTTTGAAATAAATTATTGGTAGGAAAATGCTTATTCTGTGTCTTCTCTTTGTAACACCATGGTCAAGTTTGATTGTAAGCATAATGACATTAACTGCAAAAACTGACACTTCAAATCAATTTTAAAATGCTATACTTCAATAATAGTTTGATAATGTCTAAATATATATCCAAATGCATATCTTGTGATAAAATATAAAATTAGGTTAAAACAAGTCATCAGACTACACAGTAGCTGGCTACAGCCATCCTCTGGCTGTTACTGGCATGACATGGTTTTCAAGTCATGTTATATATATATCTTGTACACCAGATGCAGCAATCTGCCTCCAATTTATGTCACATTATCATATTTTCTTCATGTTTCAGCTTATAGAACTGTAAATTCTGAATTTTATTTATTTATTTATTCAAAAATGTGCTTATTTGTAGATGCAAATTAATGGTAAAATTTAGAAGTTTACATGTGAATAAGATCAAAATAGCATAAAATCCCAAAAGAAATGCATAATTTTACTTACTTCAGAGAAGAAGAAATGGTATCATTACCATCATAAAAAAAAAAAAAGGGTTACACATCTTACCCTTCCAGTCAGAAATGACTGCCAATACCAAAGGGAGGTGCCATTTTTCAATACCATAGGAGGGTTAATAAAAAAAAAATTCACTCATGGTGCATTCACGTCATGTCAGAATTACCATAATTACGAGATTCTGACTTGTAAAAAGTATCAAGTTCATGGGCATTTTTTTTTTTTTTTCTCTAAGTGGTTGTCTCTTCATCAGACCGGGAAGGGGCTGTCAAAAGTTTCTTGGGGGCACAACGAAAATGTAATGGGCCACCCCACCACCCCCCATTAGACCCGGCCATGTGTCGCCATAGAAACAAATAACTGCAGAGGATGTGAACAGTTTTGTGTAGAATCTCTGAGTTGCCATAATACAGTAATTCTGACGTTATGTGAACGCAGCATTAGACCATGTCCACACAAATAATTATCCATTTGAAAATACATGAATTTAGCTAAGTTTACACCTCTCATCCACACTAGTACATAATTTTCCTTTTTATTTTTTTAAAACACACTCTATTACCAATAACAATGACATAAACTGAAAACGGGGGTTTAAAACTAATTTAAATTGACATTTTGTCTGTAAAAAAGTGACAGTTTTGATTATCAGGTAAAAATGTATTTATATGTTTTAAATCTCTTGATTTTTTTCATGCAAAACAAGACTATATATATATATATATATATATATATATATATATATATATATATATATATATATATATTTATTTATTTATTTATTTTATTTTTTTTTTTTAACACTTGCATTTAAGATACTTTCTCTGTAAAACAACTTTGAAAAGTTTAGATATTTTACTGGAAAAAGACAAAACAAAAATGCAAAGCAATTTTCTTTCTTTTTTGCTCACCTCCTGAAGAAGTGAAATTACCCTTGAAATATGCTGTCTTTTATGCTCTGTGAAGTCACCATAAAGGCCATTTTATTACACGCTTTGCCTTTTACAACCCTCCTCTGTCATTTTACTGGTCACATCTGCGATCGCTTCCCTTTCAAAATTGTTGTTATGTCCCCAGCATATTATTTTTGACACGCTCTTATTATGGCTTTGTCATAAGTGTGCCAATCTATCAAAGAAAAGGTTAAATGATTGACTCGCTGAAGTGATAATTGCACGATTGCCTTCTTCCTCTTGCCAAGAAAGTGGCAGAATATATATCAGCGTGTTTGCGTGTGTTAAAATGTCAGATCGTAATCATCAGCCAAGTGGAATAATGATGAAGTGCTTATATCTTTAATTGAAATTTCAACTCGTGAGTTGTATTTTTAGTCCACCTCCACTTCAGTTCCGCAGCGGCCCCCACGCTACTCTGACAAGAGAGTGCTGCACGCTTTTCTGTCACGGAAATATCACTAAATTCGTTTTTAGGGTACAACAGAGAGAGACTGAAAGACAGGAACAGGGAGAGTGAAACATTTCTGTTCAGAATACTGTACTACCACACTACTTACACTATATTTGCAGTGTGTGTATACTACTGTTTGCACTGTATGTGCATTTTCTGAATGCATGGAACACCCAGTGACATACAGTTGTCAAAATGTGCAGTATACTGTACAAGCAGTGCATAATGTGTGGAGTACTGTATCCCATAATGCACTCAACCTGAGCTTCCATTTCCAGTCTTGAGTGACTCATTATTTAAGAGGACTGTTAAAAATGACAACATTTTTACATAAAATTGTTTGTTTGAAATATTTGCTAGATGATGAGGTCATATGATAACAATCTAGCATAAACTGAATAAAATGACTAGTAAGATTTACTTAATTTTATTTTGTAAGTTTCTGCACACAGTTTTTCCAAGTAAATAATGTAATACAATTAAGTAAAATCCACTTAACTTCAAAACATAATATTGATTAAAGTGAGTTTTGAGTGTGTTCAGCTCCAGGTTGTTTTGACTGCACCAGTGAGCCAGCCGTTCAACCTCCCTTCTGTAAGCAGACTCATCGTCATCTCGGATGAGACCGATGACAGTGGTGTCATCTGCAAACTTCAGGAGCTTGACAGAGGGGTCCTTGGCACTGAAGTCATTGGGGTACAGGGAGAAGCACACATCCCTGGAGGGCACCAGTACTGATCGTACATGTGCTGGGAGTGAATTTTCCCTGTCTCACTAGCTGCTGCCTGTCCATCAGAAAGCTGGTAATCCACTGACAGATAGACATGGGGACAGAGAGTTGGTGTAATTTAGTCCGGAGAATAGCTGGGATAATGGTGTTGAAAGCTGAACTGAAGTCCACAAAAAGGATCCTTACATATGTCCCTGGTCTGTCCAGATGTTGCAAGACATGATGAAATCCCATGTTGACTGCATCATCCACAGACCTGTTTGCTCAATAAGCAAATTGAAGGGGATCTAGAAAGGGTCCGGTGATGTCCTTGAAGTGGGCCAACACCAGTCTCTCAAATGACTTCATGACCACAGACGTCAGGGCGACAGATCTGTAGTCATTAAGTCCTGTGATTTCGGGTTTCTTTGGGACAGGGATAATGGTGGAGCATTTGAAACAGCAGGGAACTTCACACTGCTCCAGTGATCTATTGAAGATCTGTGTGAAGATGTGGGCCAGCTGGTCAACACAGGATCTTAGACAAGTGGGTGAAACACCATCTGGGCCCTGTGCTTTCCTTGTCTTTTGTTTCTGGAAGACCTGGCACACATCCTCTTCACACGTCTTAAGTGCAGGTTGAGTAGCAGGAGGGGGGAGGAGGGTGGTTGCAGGAGGTGTTGATGTTTGTGTGAAGTGAAGGTCAGAGCGAGTGTGGGGTGTGAGACTGTGCCTTTCAAATCTACAGTAAAACACATTCAAGTCATCAGCCAGTTGTTGGTTCCATACAGTGTTGGGGGATGGTGTCTTGAAGTTAGTAAAATCTTTTAGGCCTCTCCACACTGATGCAGGGTCATTAGCTGAAATCTTGTTTTTCAGCTTATCAGAGTAGCATATTTTAGGCACTCTGATTTCCTTATTCAGTGTGTTCCTGGCCTGATTGTACAAGATTTTATCCCCACTTCTGTAAGCATCCTCTTTGGCCTGACGAAGCTTCCTGAGTTTTGCTGTAAACCACGATTTGTCATTGGTGTATGTTAAGTCCTAGTAGGAATGCACATATCCTCACAGAAACTGATATATGATGTCACAGTATCCTTGAGCTCATCCAGATTGGTGTCTGCAGCCTCAAATACACACCAGTCAGCGCAGTCAAAGCAGGCTTGTAGTTCCAGCTCTGATTCATTGGTCCAATCCTTTACAGTCTTTACTACAGGTTTAGCTGATTTTAATTTCTGCCTGTAGGTAGACACCAACTTTCATTGATGTAAAAGCATGTTCCACCCCCTCTTGTTTTCCCTGATAACTCTGCGATGCGATCTGCTCCGCTCTGAACAGCTGAAAGCCCAGCAGATGTAACGATCTGTCTGGAATGGCTTCACTCAGCCAGGATTCTGTGAAGCACAAGGCAGCAGAGTTTAAAGAGTGCGGAGATTCGCTAAATGAATACTCAGCAGCACTGTTCAAAAGCCGAGCTGTCGGAGCTTGACCAGCGCGCAGGCTCGCTTGCCTCGCTTGCATCTCATAGCACGCTTAAACAACACAGCTGCGCCTCTGACTAAAATGTCCAGCAAAAAAGACTGTCTGGTATGTGCTGCCGAATATTCAGCAGTTCGTCCCTGATAAAACTGATTGGAAAGAAATTACTAAACACAGGACAAACAAACAAAAACAACAAAAGAATTGGAGAGCACCACACTGAGGCTGCCATCTGTGGCACCATCTTGACTTTACTAACTAATTTACTAAAGTGAGTAAATTTAACTTAAACATATCAGTTAATACTATTAATTGTTGCAAACAGTGAAACAATTGAAGCTCATTAATTATTTAATTATGCTGAAAACAACAGCTTCAAAAAGTTAAGTAAAACTTATTTTATTTACCTGTGAAATGTACTCAAATTAACAAATGCATATGACAGGGTTTTCGACTTTAAGATTGTAGATGATGACATATTGTAACAGCCTGGTCCCATGAAATTTACCTGAGCATTGCAACGTTTTTGCAAACTGAAATTATGTGCTTCTTAACACGTTTGGCTGCAATTTTCATGTGAAATGTCCAGCAGGGGGCCCCAAAACTGAGCAAAATGAGGTTGTAAACTTTATCCTAAACTTAACCAATAGTGTCCGAAAAGAGAAATGAGAGGTTAAGAAAACAGTCATCCTTACCCTTAACCAACAACTAACCATGACATATCATAACATAGCAGGGTCTGAGTAATAGAGAGAAGAGTAAGTGTTTATAAAGTCATAATCAGCTATTGAAGTCGTAATATGAGTGAAAGTGAATAAAACACATAGTTGTTGTAGCACCTCTAGTGTTCATTTCACCTGGAAACTGCAGGGAATTGTACCTGTAGACATGTATAAAAAGTTTGCAAAAATGTAAATAGAGTCACGTTTTCACTATGAGACCAGGTTGCATTGTAAAGATAACAACAACGCATCATCATGAATAACAAACAATCATGAACAATATTTAATATTTAATTTGTACTGTACATGTTTTAAGTAAACATGTAGAATTTACTTAATATTTGGAAGTCCACACTTTAACTTATTCAATTCTGAAAGTACTTAATCTTTTTTCAGTGTACTACTGTTTAAAATGTTTCTCGTTTTTCGCTGAGTTTTGTTTCTCTTCATATTATGCCTTCTGTTCTACTTACTGTTTTTAATTAATAGTAGAAAGTATACAGTAAGTAGTGTGCAAGTATTCCAACCCTAACATAACTAAATTATACACAGTATACTTAGTATATACTGCAAAAATAGTATAAGTAGTGTGGTAGCAAAAAGTTACGACATTTTTACATAAAATTGTTGTCATTTGACTTCATCATGCAAATACATACAATTTTACCAATTAATTTTGTGTTATGTTCGGTTTGGAATACTTGCTTATCACTTACTGTATACTGCCTAGTATTATTTAAAAATATTAAGTAAAACAGAAGGCATAATTGTGGCGAAAAAACGAGAAATGAAACTTAGCGGAATCGAGACATGGGAAACGTTTAAACAGTACTATGTTACATTGTATTGATTTGCAAGATGATGAGGTTAAATGGCAACAATGTAACATAGTACTGTTTAAACATTTCTCTGGTCTCGATTTCGCTAATTTTCATTTCTTGTTTTTCACCACGTTATGTCTGTTTTACTTGCTATATTTAAATAATATTAGGCAGTATACAGTATGTGTATTCCAAGCCGAACATGACAAAATTATTTGCTGTGTGTACTGTGCTTCACTGAGTGTACAGTGTCTCTGGGTTGGTCTCGTCATAAGTGATTGCTCGCACCACACACCACTGCTTTTCTCATCCTTTTATTATGACCCTTGATTATATTTCAGGGTAATGAAATATTCCACACAGTCAGAGGGGTATTTAACATCAGGTACAGTGTGATATTTGTCTCTAACAATCCACCTCACCCATATTGTAAAGGAAAAAATCACCCTGTTGCATCAGCATACAAGAGCAGGGTGTGAGAACATCCTTTTCTACTGTATTATTTATAATATGTTAGTATTACAGTATGGCCGGGGGCTATTAGTGTTCAATACTGTATTATGAGACAATAACAGAGCTGGATGTGTAACAAGGAAGTTGTTTGTGTGAAACACATCAAAAAGGAAGTTCAGACTGGACGAGGACTGAGTTATTACGGAAGACTTGCTCATATCCCACGACAGTACACAACAGAATTACAGTGCACGACCAAGAGGTGCTGACAGACAAATCAGAATTTCGCACAAATGCAAGCTTGACACTTCCATTCACAAAGTGTACACAACACTAAAACATGCTAAACACTTACTAAAAGTAGATTCACTTATCATTTTCGTTGCGTGAAAGTAATTAAGATCTTTTAACAAAACTGTGGCTTTTCCAGTTCAAGCTACTTAAAGTGATAGTTCACCCAAAAATGAAAATTGCTCACCCTCATGCCATACCAGAGGCACCATAAAATAAATTCATATGACTCCAGTGGTTAAATCTATATCTTGAGAACGGATATGATAGGTGGTTCATTGTGTAATTTAGGGTACATTTAATGACCATTGATGATAATTATATATTTTCAGAAAAACTTCAGAAAAATAGTATTTTTTAGATTGAGTTTGACATTTTTTAATTATTTTATTCCATCCACAAAATTTCTGTCAACTAAAAAATGGTGTATCCCAAAACCATGTGATCAACATAATGGTTATTGTCCTTACATTTTCTCCCCCATATTTTTACTACAGTAGCATAGTGTCAAGGAGTATATTAATTGACCGTCAACTATGTTGGGTACATTGTTATGGTTTGCAATATTTTTATGATTTTAACTTAAATATATATTCAAATTTGAGGTTACCCTGATCAAGAAAATGACATGTGGTTGGCCAGGCTAGGCCCATTGAAATTTTGAGTGAAAATGAGGATGTTGTCAACTAAGTTACCGTGTAGCATTGACTCTTGGTAACATAGTTGACGTGACCCTACTGTGTCCACTGATGATAATTAATTATTTTCCATAAATCATTTTATTTTTTTTCTCATAATTTAAGCTTGTATGTGTCAGAGGATACTGAGGGTGTGTGTGCCCTTGTACATGTGTGCCCTTGTGCATGTGTGTGCGTGCATGCGTGTGAATCATGATGATTAGGGATTAAGGGACATTTAATTGATTTTACTAAATTAACTAGATATTGTTCCTTTGCAAGTTAAAACAGAGATCTTCTTATGTAAATGTATTATGTATGCATTGTATTTTGTGAAATAAGCAGGATATTGCTTTTTCAACTATGTTACTTTCACTGTCAACTATGTTACAGCTTTAAATAACAAGAACACTGCTTGTGATATCTTCAAGGTATATTTTACATCCACAAAGGTTGGAGTTTTGCATAACATCTCCTAAAATTTCATTAAAAAAAAAAAAAAAAAAAAGGTTGACATGCTGAAAATATCACATGAATATCTGCAAAAACATACAATTCTTAAAATTATCTTAAAAGAATTACTGCACATATGGCAGAATAGACAAAAGAACCCTTAATTGTGTGTGTTACTTGAAGTGTAACATTTAATCAGTGTCTGTAATGGCATCCAGTTTGTCCGTAACATAGTTGACAAACTCACTAGGGAAAACATCCTTTCCCTTATTATATCAAAAAGGTGTTTAATGCTTTATCTTTCCAACTAGCAGATATGTTAGATTGTAGAAATATATACAATTAAACCAATAGCTGTTTTATTGAGAAAGCACTTTGTTTTTTAGTTTTTTGCTGACATGAAATGTACCCCCAATTATAGAATAATGGCTAGGTGTGGGTGAGAAACAGATCAATATTTAAGTTCTTTTTTACTATTGATCTCCACTTTCACATACTTCTTTTGTTTTTGCCGATTTGCATTCTTCGTGCATATCGCCACCTACTGGGCAGGGAGGAAAATTTATAGTAAAAAATAACTAGAATATTGATCTGTGTTCGGACGGTAAATGTAAATGAACCGGTTAAAACAAACGATTCACCGATTCACTTTGTAGCCTTGGAAAATTCATTTTTAATGAATCGGTTCGTTCAGACGGATCATGTACAGTAAATGAACCAGTTCAACTGAACCATTTTTTTTTTACTAAATTTTGTGTTAATTGCTGCTGTTATTACTGTGTTTTCGAATCAGTATAGTGTGTTTTCTAGTTTTATTAATTGTATACTTTGTATAAACGTATTTAGGTTCAATGTTCAGTTTAGCTTAAAATGTATTCAGTTGTATTTTGTTTAAGTGTATGTATTACGTTCCTTTATTGGGATCTTCATCGTTTATGTGCCAGATAAATCCTGTTGTATTAATGTAGAATTAAATAATATCACCCGACAGTTGTAGCCTATTATTTAAACAAGTTTCTTCTTTACATTTAGCTTCAATGTAGCTGTGGATTAGCACAGACAATAATTTTGACTCGTCTTTTAGTTTGTAAAAAACAAACATGTTTACAGTACTATACATACAATCGCAATCAAGTGATTATTGTAATTGGATGGTTTAAAAACAAGAATGTGAAGCTTGTTTTTTTGTTAAAGTCAGGTTTTTTTTAGCTGGTCACAACAGAAATGTGAGTTTTTGCACAGATAGTGATTTAATCACACCAGTCTACACAAACACATGAAATGTTAAAGAAAGTTTGAAATGATTGTCTATGGTATTTGACAGTGTGCAACAAAGGTTCATAGACATTAGGTTGAAAATAACCCTGCATATTATTTTATGCACTAAAGCAGGTATCAGTTCAGTCATATGCATTACGACTCATGAAAGCATCTGTTCAAACACAGATATCATAACACAGCAGCTTTGCTTTTTCACTCAATTAACTCACTGTCTGCTTCAACGATTGTATGGCTAATTCAGAGACTGAAAACAAAACATGCAGCAGTATCTATTACAGCATGTTGACTGCTCATGCATATAAAATGTGTTTATTATGACACCAGAAACATCCAACACTAATTGAGAGCGCAAACATGAAAGACTCAAAACAAAGAGGGAAAAACTTGGATTATCTACGGAAAGTTGCTTAATGGAGAGCGCAACAAATCTCTTGAACGTGGTTTGAACAACTGTTTAAACCACAATTGATTTATTTTACATATGTAAATCATATTACATATCATTATATATATATATATATATATAAGTGATGTAGCATTTTTTGGCCTTTTGTCTATACAGTTTGGACAGGTTGTGGTCCAAACTGTATGTCGATCGTCTTTACACAAGACTATAGCGAAACATCAATAAAAAGGTCATTTCTGCGTGGACTGTCAGTTTTATGAAACTCTCAAAACTCTTTGTTTCCACTGATCAATACGCAGTACAAAGTGATTTCCAATATGAAGAGACAATTTCATTCTGTTGCCCTGATCATTTGAATCAATGTGTCAATGATGAGAGAACTGCAGAGCCGTATGAATGATGTAACGGTCTGTAATCAGACGCTGTTAATGAAGCAATCGTCCTGTGGACTGAAAGCTGATTAGATAAACATCATATTGTATTCAGTTTCAAAGGAAACACGTTTTTCAGAGCGAGCGATGCTTTTCAATTTAAATTTCCTGCAATGGTGGGATAATTTAATACACAATGTGGAATACAAAGAGAATAAACTAACAATGATAATAGCATTTGGGTCATTATCAAAATATGGTGGCAAACATGTCCACTGTGTTTTTGATTTTAGCTAAAAAAAAAACCATTTGAGTCTGCTTTTCAGTCATGGAAAAACATTTTAAATAGTCAAGAAAACACCATTTAAATGGCATCATTCTGTATCCTTTTATTAAATAATACCAAATGGTTTGACTTATAGTTTTACACATTTTTTGGAGAATATATTTGAATTTGTAAATTGCCTGAAAAAGCCTCTTCCCCTTCATCAGTTTACAGCACTTCTATGACATTTACCGTTGTGTGTTTATTGTTCACTCATTTGGTTTTCTCAGGTCAAGCATTAGTGAAAGACGCTGGCTACCACCCCTGGAGTTCACTGGTTCAGGTCCAAGGGCGTGCTGAGTGACTCCAGCCGGGTCTCCTAAGCAACCAAATTGTCCCTGTTGCTAGGGAGGGTAGAGTCACATGGAGTAACCTCCTCATGATCACTTTAAGGTGGTTTGCTCTCAGTGGGGCATGTGGTGAGTTGGGCATGGTTGCCACAGTGGGTGGCATGAAACCTCCACATGCACTGTGCCTCCACAGTGGCAAACCCGGCAAGCCATGTGATAAGATGTGCAAGTAGATGGTCTCAGACGTGGAGGCAGCTGGGATCTGTCCTCTGCCACCCAGAATGAGGTGTCACTACACCATCACAAGGACTTAGTGTGTACATTGGGAATTGGACATTCCAAATTGGGAGAAAAATGAAACAAATGTGTTTTCAAAAAATAGTTAAAGTTGTGGAAAAGAACTTCTAAAGTCAAAGAGGCGCATATCGTGATGTTGAAAACGTTAATTCACATTTTAACTGACATTTTTTCACATGGTTCATTTAAATGTGTAATTGGTGTTACATTGTTTAATGTTCATGTGAAAGATTTGTATTGATTTTTTTTTTTTAATTGTATGATTTATTGATTGAAGTCTGATCAGTGATGTCTGTTTGGTGATGCTATTGACAACATCTTAGAAAATGCATCTTTTAAGAGAATTTGTCACTTCATTCATGAAACAAAATTAAATAATAATAATAATAATAATAATAATAAAACAAGTCAAGTTGTCCTTTAAGTATAAAAATAGTCAAGATGGTAAAAAAAATTTATTCTCAGCTTTTAAGGGCAAAAAGTGAACTGAACCGAATTAAAAATGTCAATATTTTGTCAGTCGGAAAGTCAAAATTTTCTGGAAATGACACGTTTATTATCAATATCAGGTTGTGATTTTAAATCAATATTATCAGAGTGAAATCGAACAATTTAAGAAAGTGTTGCACACAATAACATCCCACAGTTGTTTAAAATAGGCTAAATCAAATTTACAGTAATACACTTACAATGGAAGTATGTGGGGAAAGGCAATACACTGTTTTACAGCTGAAATAACACGTTTTAACAATTAACAAAATTATATATTTCAGCTGTTAAACCCTTCAGAACATTTTGCCCCAAGACTTCCACTCAAAGTCATTTTTTTGTTTTGTTTGTAAGTTAACTTAAGCTTAACTTGTACTGAATATGTGTACATTGCACAATATATCTTCAAATTAAACCAATAAAACAATTAAATAAAACAGCATTTACAACTGTGGTGAATTTTGCATGTCCTTATGAATAAAAACTTCAGTTTCAAAAACAATTTAGATTATATAAGACTCATTTTCATCAAAATAGTGGGTCTTAATGTTATATACAGTATTCATAAATCTAGCAACATTCATATAAAGTAAATAAATATCAAGCTCATTACAGATATACTGCAGGGCATCACTATAAAAACAGTTAAAGTTCAGTCTACTGTAAATAGTGTTACTATGAAGGCATGTTGATGGTAATGACTTGCTGCAGTGTGTGTGTGGATTCTCACTGAGCAGTGACCTCATGTGAACTGTGCGTTTGATTGGTCAGCAGTCTGTCCTCTCCTCTGATGTCATCATGTCCTCTGTTTCTTTGTCCTGTAATAACAGTGAAGACGAGCAGTGTGTTACTCTAGTAATCTGAGCTCATGTGTTACAGAGGCATTTCACAAACATAATTTCAACATAAACGAAGGACGGAGACAGCAAAGTCAAACGATCTTGAAGTGACAAAGTAGTGAAATTTGGGGTTTTGAAATTAGTCACGTAAAGGGTCCAAAATGAACATTTTTTAAACACACTGGCCAATGGCAGATTGTTTCGCGTTCCTTCACAATAGTTTCTGTTCCCTCGCTATACGTTTTGCATTCCCTTGCAATACATTTTGTGTCCCCTCGCGATTATGCAGTGTTCCCTCGCAATACCTTTATCCATCCCTTATGTAAATTTAACAGGGGTATAAATATGAGGTAACACACAAGCCAAATTCCCTTTGTCATCCATCACAATGGGTAAGACCAAAGAATAAAGTTCTGACGTGTGGAAAAAGGTTGTTGAGCTTCACAGTTTGGTTTTGTTGAAACTAATAAGCCATTAGGCTAACCACTTTCAGAACAATACCATTAGGCTTCCACAGTACCGCAGCTCCCTATATGCATATTACGCAGTCTGCATAGGGCACCAACTCCCTAGGGGGGAACTTTAAAAAAATACCATGGTTTTACTATGACACATGTCATAAACATGGGGTTATCACAGACCATGTCTGAAAAGAAAAAAAATAAACAAGTGTGTTTCCATGGTGCTTTCTGTGAGAAATATAACAGAATAGGCTATTATCTGTGATAAAGGAAAAATGGAAAAACATATGTACAGTATATACCAGGGGTCGGTATTGACACGCGGAGGGGTAATCACTGGCACGCCAGCAACGGCGAGAGAGGAGTAGACTATTTTATTTATATAAATTCCGCACCTGCATTTCAGTCTACATCTTCATGTAATCCTTCCTCATGATCCCACAGCGTGTTTTCAGTTAAAATGTGACGAGACTGCAGTATACCCAACAGACTCGTGCAGCGCGTGCAAGCCATTCGCGCATCACAAGCCGGCAGCGCTTCACGTTCGGTTAATCGCACGAGTAAACGCACACGCTTTGCTTCGGTCATGCTGCGCGGATGACAGCCTACATTCAGTGTTTCATTTGTGTCTTTTTGCTTTCGGAACAACACGTGATGTAATAAGGAAAACACCACTATTAACCCTTGAGATTTCGCATACAGGTACACCCTCCTTAAACCATAATCACACTTAAAATTACATTAAACGATTAAAAGAGAAAACATAAACCCACATTGTGTGGTCTCAAAATATATATTAAACCTGGAAATAAAGTTTTAGGATTTTGCAGGTGCGATTCTCCAAAAAGGGATAAATAGTTGATCGGCATGTGATGCGCGGATGGCTCGCACATGTAGTGTGAGTCTCGTAACACTTTAATACTGTTTAGCCTCCCATTCATCTGATGAAAACACGCTTCGTTATCATGAGGAAGGATTGCATCAAGATGTAGATTGGAATGCAGGTCAGGTGCGAAAAACATCATATAAATACAATAGCCTGCTCCTCTCCCACTGTTGCAGTTGCATGCTATGATTACCCCTCTGTGTGATTTTGAAAAACGTATGACATAATATAAGAAATATTTAAGATTCCACACAATGTGATCAGTGATCAAATAAGCAAATTTATGACATTAACTGTGTTAACTCATTTTGTACAAAAGACAGGTTTTCTTTCATTAAAGCACTTTCACAAGATGCTCTGTGAAAATTCACATGCAGGATCATAATTATATTATAATCATCGGGTTCTGCAAAATGTTTTACTCAAACTTTTTTTGAGTAACCTAAGGGGGGTTGCTTAGGCACAGCCTAAAAATGGCACTCCATGTCATAAAGGTTGCCGACCACTGGTATATACTATATATACAAGAAAATGGTTAAATACTCAAAAAGCAAAGAAATTAGTTAAGTATTTATAATTACTAATAAAAAAATAAATAAAAATCAGTGCCCTTTTTTATCCTTCCACCCCTGTCCCTGCTAAGGTCTGTGCATGTCACTGATACTGTATATATATATATATATATAGTAACACCACTGTTTATTTCTGGTACAAGTATGGTTTTGAAAAAAATTAGGTAATATACATATATATATATATATATATATATTAACTATGACACATACGATTCTGTTACTATTGTCTGGTTCCCTAAAAGGAGAGAACGAGATGCTGCGTCAGTAGCTGACACTATGGGTGACTCTTCCCAGGAGTGACGAACTCTGAAGCCCTTTAAAAGCATTCAATCTATTGGAAGATGATGCTTGACGCTCCGCCCTTCCGCCTGCCTCATTGTGTGCTTATAAACAAATGATTATGATTGTAATTACCATAGTTTTGGTTTTCCTGTATTATAACGACTGTTTTACCATGAACGCCATGGTTAAAATAAGATTGCTGTATTAAAACTAGGGATCCGATAGCGATGTTTTTAACAGGATCTTGTATCGGTCCAACAAGCCTGATTTAAATCCAATACTGTGTTAATAATGGTCATTACTGTCAAGCTCCAAAAACGAGATAATAAAAACTATTTAAACACCATTAAAGTAGTCCATATGACTCCTGCATTTTGTTCAGTCTCTTGAAGACAAATCGCAAAAGGCTGCGCTTAACAAAAAATACACTGTCTGCATGCGCAGCGCATTTCAGTGAATGTGTGCTGCTGTTGACAGACACACACAGCATGCGCAGGGCTATTATGATGCACTGCTATGTTCAGAGCGCCGCACAATATGTGAGCGCTAAACACGAACAGCATCTCAGATGTAGATGCTCAATAGTTCAATTCGCTTATAACATGCATCAAGAATGGCACCGGAGGAGCATTTCACCAGATTTAGAATAAGAAACGTATGAAACCATTTTGAACTAGGCTACATACATGCACTCAAAGGACTTCCTGTAGCGTTTCGCCAAAATAAAAGCCTGAGGGTTTTAAAGTTCAGATGGCACAACTGAATATACAATATATGACTGTATAATAAAATTCAAAAAGTTAATAAATAATGATAATAATAATTATAATTATAATTATTAATAATAATTATAAAAAAATATTATTGTCCCTATGATACAATGGTTTTATTTTTTTACATATTTCTGAAAAACAGCACAGGTTATTATCACTCGCAGCATCATATACGAGTCTCAAGTGAAACTGCACCTGTCACAAAAACGTCAAGATACATTGCGATTTTGATCCTTATATTTTTGTCTCGGTGACGAAATATCATACTTATATTTTCTTAATGTAAAAAAAAAATAAATAATACACATATGTGTCACCACATGGAGTTCTGGAGAAAAATAAACTTTGGGCATTCTAGATAAACTTTTCATGTTCCACTAGGTAAAAGCAAATTGTTGTCAGAAGTCCTGCAATTCACAAGGTTTTCAGTGAATACATTTAAGTATATTTCTCACACAAGACTAGTAATATGGGCTACTTTTATACTACTTTTTTGTCCTTTTTTTGAGCTTGACAGTCACTGGTTACTATAAACTGTCAATGTAAAAAAAAGATTGGAGGATCTATCCCTTTAAGGTACATTTTACAAGAGCCAACATTCTGTATTCAATGAATTCTTTACACAGCTGTTTACAGTGTGTGTAGACATTGACATCTCCAATGATTGCACGCTTCCTGGCAGCTTAAATAAACAGAGAACCCATGAAAAACCATTCGACTCTTTCTGACTGTGTCTGTCTGTTCAGTAGTCTGTGAACATGTGCAAAACGGTGCAATAATTCATACGCATGATAAACTGAATTTCTATACGGAGAGAGATGAAAGAATCATGGGGAAAAATGAGGCGCTGTAAAATTGATTTGTGAGAGTAAAGCCCTACCTCGACATTGTGATTGTGCATGGCACGAACTCAAGAGCTAAATCAAAAAAAGCAAAATAAAATACACTGTAAGTCATAATGATATCCACATGATAATTTCATGCATCATCAGACAGTACATTTTCATGTTGCATTATCACACGTACAATATCTGCATGTCATTGCATTACAAAATACTGTATAAAAGCAAATGTCATCTGTGCTCAAATGCTACTGGAGCTTTTCTCAGAACTAACTTCACTTATCTGAGCCATTTTTTGCAATGACTCTTAAGCAAAGCTTTGTGTTTGCTGACATTTAATGACATTCACATTTGACATGGGTCTTCTGTGTCCAAAAACTTGGAGTCACTGTATGTCTAAATATATTGTATAAAATGTTAAACTCCAAATTTTTATGAATAGAAATCAAATTAGTTCTCTTTTTTGTTATTATTGGTAATCAATTCTGTGTATTGAATATCACTTGCCATCGTAACTGTCACAGTCTGTCTCCCTCATTCTTCAAGGACTCTTATTTTGAAAAATTATAATATAATTCTATAATATAGAATCATATTCTTAGGAAATTGTCATTTATAAATACTAATACATTTTTCATTATATAAATACATATATAATATATTTATATGTATATATTTTATAATATAGAAATATGTATTATTAACTAACAAAAGCCAGTTCTTTAATGACATGTTCTCTAGGAAGTTACATAATTTTGGGTGGGAAAGCAACAGCACAAACATCAGTAGTATTAGCTATGAATTTGATACATTTATGGATGTTTTGTGATATTAGTTGGATTATCTCCCTCTTAAATATTCCATCCCATTTGATAACATTTTAGAAATAAAAAAAAAAAAAAATATTTATATATATATATAATAAAAGACACACACAAAGAAAATAATCTGATTAAAAATCAAATTTAACTTCAAGTTCACATACTATTGTTGCTGTCATTCCCTCACAGAGCAATGGCAATGGTCTATTTTCAGAGCATATTTCTGAAATTCTGATATACCCTTGTATATAACTACTACCTTAAATGAAAAGTTACAAAGTTCAAAGGGAACTGCATAACAGGAATGACCCAAACATTAAAGCAACGAGGTTGAAATACCTCCTGATTGTGTTTGTCGAGTCTCTCGAGTTGTTCAAGCTGAGCTGTCTGGAGTTGTGCTGACTCCTTGGCCTGTCTCATTGCAAGCTGTCAATCAATGCCCATGTTAATTTACATCATTAGAAACTGATCTTCAGAAAAAAAACATCTGAAACAAGATTAGAAACTTTACCCTCTTTCTCTCTGTTAGAAACTTCCGTGTGTTTGTGCTGTTGAGTTCTCGAACTCTCCTGTAAAAACATAAAAAGGGACAGAAAATAACATTTGAAACTGTTCAGATGGCATTGTTTGGTTCTGAATGGCTGAATGCAACAAAATACAAGCAAAGCACACAGGAAAGCAAGAACAAAGATATGGAATTGCAGTAAAGCAGTCATTACCGTTCTCTCTCAGCTTTATTCTTTATACTTTTGTCTTGACTGATTGCTTTGCTGTTCTCCATTGAAGTTTTAGCTTGGTTGGCTCGCATCTCTTTGCTCTGTCTGTAAAACAAAGGAATTCTTTAAATTCTGTATGTATGACTAACATTGGTCTTTGTCTGTCGTATGCCATTGGAAGAATATGACGCATAATCTGCGTGGAATACTTTTATAAAACGTGTTGGTCCTTTTTTAAGCTTTAAAGTGAGGCATTATCCACTGGAAAAAGATGGGCTGTTATATTAATTAGTATTATTATTATTATTATTATTATTATTATTATTAATTCTTAATATTATTATTATTATTTATCATTATTATTAATAATATTATTACATTATTACAAATGAATAAAATGCGATTTTAAATCAATTTGATTTTAAATCAAGTGTCTGCCTAAACGAATAAATGTAAATGCAATGATAATAATTATAATGATAACAATCATCATCATTAAAATAATAATAATAATAATAATTACTATTATTAATTATTTATTACTATTGTCATTATTTTTTTTTTAGAATTTATAATATTATTATATTATAACAAATTAATAAAATATAATCATAATAATGATAATAATCATTATCATCGTTAATATAATAATAATAATAATAATAATAATAATAATAATTTTGTCACACTCATCCTCATGTCGTTCCAAACCCTTAATGGTTAAAATACTCATTTTGTGTTCCACATCTGAAAGAAATTCATATGGATTTGGAACGACATGAGGGTGAGAAACTGACGACAGAATTTTCATTTTTGGTCGAACTATTTCTTTACGGGAAAAAAGCCTTTAATTATGAGATGACCTTTCTTGGAGAGACAGTCTTTTATTCAGTTCATTGTCCTGAGGCCAGCGATGAAAACTGCAACGGGCTCAGCATTGAACCTTGTGGGACACCATGGAAGCTTTTATCTACACTCAGTCAAAGTCAAATTGAAAACTTCAGTCGTTTTCTTGAATAAGAAAGCTCACCTTTCATGGACGACAGACAGTTGATGTGTTTGCTGCTCTTGTGCCATTAGCATGAGCTTTCTGAGTTCTTCACACTGTTGAATCACATGCTGCTCTCTCAGATTCTGTTCTTCTGTCGTGTGGCATTTGATCATCTCGGTCCACTCCGACGCGTGAGTGGCAACCACATCCTTCACCTGTCACACAGACAAAAGGTGAGTCTGTTTTAATATGCAAATTAGTCTGGTGTAAAACAAGGGGCTGAAGAGAGAACAGAACAAATGGAATTTAATTCAGAAGTACCTTTGTTTTGTGATTTGTGGTTACAGCCTTAATTTGCATTTCGATGTCTCTCTTCATTTCATGGCTGTAATGAACAAATTATGAGTGTCTGTCCTATTATTTACTCAAAATATGATTGAACTGCTTTTACGTCACAATGTTCTGGATTTGTTTTACAATTACTACAAATGTCAGAGTACGTAGTTCTAATTCAATTCACTATAGACAGTAGGGTCATTGCGTGTCAATTGTATTATTATTATTTTTATATTATTTATTTTTTTTATAATTGTTTTACTGGTGAAAGATAAAAATAAATGATGATGAAAACCAAAATATTAAATACAAAGGAAAAATATTTACTGAGTCGTCCATTATTTTGTAGAGAGGGGTCAAAATGACAATTTTCTCCTGTGATTTTGGAACAAGTCTACAGGTCAAAAAAATTATCTTAGAAAGGTGTCAGTGTCATTATTTTAATTTTACACACAAGTAGGAAGGTCTTTTACAAAAAGCAGTTAACTTCAGCACCCATTGTTGCATTATATACCAATGATATTTTTTGTGTTTTTCCAAAGTTGGAGTGTCTATAACTCCAGAAGTATTAAAGTTATCTTAATATTATTTTAGATTCTGATTTAAAACAAACTTCCCTTTTTGAATCTTAATTTGGAAGGCCCTATATGGTTAAATCCCAAAGATATGGGACTCTCAATGTGGCTCCATGTGTAAATTATTCAATTTTACCCATTTTAAATTTTCCAAAATCATAGGCGTCAATTGTCCTTTAGTCCCCCCTCTACAATATAATGGACTAATCTGTAAATATGCCATTGAATATTTTGGCTTTCGTTTGGCTAGCAATATCAATAATTTCAGAAGTTTCTGAAATTTGGTCGATTTGACAGGAATAACCCAGTAGCGTCTTGCAATGTGACATGCTTCATCAAAATACCATTTTGAACAAAACATTTTCTTATACAACAATTTTTATATAACTACTATAACATGCCTTATTCATGTCCTCACATTCATTGAGAGACTGCATGGAATATGTTTACTTAAAAAAAAAAAAAAAAAAAAAAAAATCATTTAAAGTCAACATGAAATCAAAATTGACTATTTACATTCTTAAAGGGATAGTTCACCCAAATATGAAAATTCTCTCATCATTTACTCACCCTCATGCCATCCCACATGTGCATGACAATCTTTTTTCTGCAGAACTCAAATTAAGATTTTTAGAAGAATATTTCAGCTCTGTAGGTCCAATGCAAGTGAATGTTGGCCAGAACTTTGAAGCTCCAAAAATCACATAAATGCAGCATAAAAGTAATCCATAAGACTCCAGTGGATGAATCCATGTCTTCAGAAGTGATATGATAGGTGTGGGTGAGAAACATATTTAAGTCATTTTTACTACAAATCTCCACTTTCACTTCCACATTTTTATTCTTTTGTTTTTTGCTGATTGCATTCTTTGTGCATATCGCCACCTACTGGTTAGGGCTGGTCAAAGGTGGAGATTTATTAAAAAAAAAGGACTAAATGTTTATCTGTTTCTCACCCACAGCTATCATATCGCCTCGAAAGATATGGATTTAACCACTGGAGTCATATGGATTACTTTTATGCTGCCTTTATGTCCTCTTTGGACCTTCTGAGTTCTGGTCACCATTCACTTGCATTGTATGGACCTACAGAGCTGAGATATTCTTCTAAAAATCTTTGTTTGTGTTCAGCAGAAGAAAGAAAGTCATACACATCTGGGATGGCATGAGAGTGAGTAAATGATGAGAGAATTTTCATTTTTGGGTGAACTATCCTATTAATACATGTGTTTAATCTTACGTGATCGATTCATCAGTTGCACGCTATTAAAGCAAAAACAACTTTGTAATATTTGCATTCATGATCTTGCATTAAAATGTAATAACTTGCTCCACCTCTGAAACAACATTCATTTTTGGTGATGTCACAAATGTCCCTTTAATTCTGGCATGGAACGCCCACTTATCACAATCCAATAAAATCCTGATGGAAAAAAAAAAAATCAAGTCCCGCCCATCATTTTTTCTCATTGAATATACTGTTTCTGGGAACATATTGATAGTTAATGTGCTGAACTCCACCTGCTATTGTATAAATTGTAAGCCAAAATATTTGGTGTGAACTATTCAGTTACATATGTGCAGGAAATATGTATGCGATGGCAAAGCTATCACATTTACCTGACTTTCTTGATGCTTTTCTCGAGTTGCTTCTCCAGAACTCGTTTCTCTTTATCATGTTGAGCAACAATTCTGTCCACCTGAGCGCAGTGGGAGCTCTGCAGTGCGGCGTGTGCCTGAAATAAGAAGCAGTATTATTTTCTCGTCTGTCTTTGTATCCGAGTGTTCAAATTTCCTGCCCTGAAGGCTTCAGTCTTTCCAACACTTTAACATTAAGAAAAAATTCAATGAAGTCAGAGACTCCCGGTCACCTTTGAGTGCTTCCTCTTCAAAGCATTAACATCCTTCTGTTGCCTCTTGACTAGTTTTAAGTAGCTCTGCAGATAAAAGACATCAATGCAGCACATTTATATTTCAGCTGTTAGAAATTAATATCGAATTTCAGAAGTGCAAATCAAATGCTTTGTTCTGTTTAAAATATTCTCATTTAATCATTACCTTTGTCTGTTTTAGGTCATCAATAGTCACTTGAGGCGTGAGTACTGATGTATCTAGAGGTGGTAAAATACATTAATAGCAACATATTGTAAATATGGTAAATTAACAAATTTCATAAATAAAGATAGTTTTGGAATATTAGTGTCGCATTTGTGATTAAATGATTAACCTGTTCAACTCTGGTGCATTTTTGGGCTGCCGAGTGCATTTTTTCTCACTCAAATTTAAAAGCACACCATTTACATATACTGTGGACTAAATGCAAAAACATGGTCTATTTTTTATTTTTTTATTTATTTTTTTTATTTATATTTTTTTTTTAGAAATCCCCCCAAATAATAAGAAAAGAGTCCAATTATTCATAACTAATATTGTATGTTTATAATCTTATTATAAACATTTTTTTGTTTTGTTTTTTGGAGAAAAAAAATGTTTTTGTTGTTGCTGTCCTAAATTTGTAAACATTTAATTCTGGTTCTGTTCACTCTACCTCAATGTTAAAAGTCTAACTTCACTCCACTAGATGGCAGCAAGCACTAAAAAAATAATTTTATCTCTATTACATTCCATCACAATATACAGACCTGAAATGTAGGTGGCGCTCTAATGCATTTTAGCCCTCAAAAATGTGCTCGCCATTGACATTCAGTCTAATTTTCAGTTCAAGCACCATCCTCTTTGTTTCATTCAATATCTCGGCCTCTGAGTGGACTACAAGCTCAATCTAAGTGTCATTAGAAAGCTGAGATCCACCCCTTTGATATGATATTTAACATTTTATCATCAATATTCGAATAAATATTTTTCTAATGATTTGTTTAGCATGCTTTTCCTTCTGGATGGCATATTTTGTTCTGGACATCTAAGATATAAAATTAGATTATTCAGTCAAGCAAGCTCACAGAGTAAACAATGGCTCCTTTTTTGGAGAACTTCCTAAGGTAAAAGCATATATAATGTTTTTTAGCTATTTGGGCTTACAGCAGCAGTTATCAGAGCATAAATGAGACATCTGTATTTGATGACTTACAGAAATCATATTTCACTTTGTGATTCTTTTGAAAATATTTTGAACTGTTGTATTAATACATCAAAATAACATTTCCTGAGAATGAGAGCTTTCATTTGATATATGACTTGTCAATTTAGGTGCTACGTGAAGGACTTTTATTTTCATATAAATATTTCTACCCCTTACCTCTAGGGGGCACTAACTTTCAAAGTGAATGTTTTGAGGCCTTATTTTGTTATTTTAAGTAACATAAATGCAGAAGTGATGCAGAAAGTTCAGATTCTAAGCTTTCAAATGATACCCCATATGCCAGACTTATTTATACCGAAACTAACGTTTATGCGTAAACTTTTTTCGTGATATAGCGCCTCCCTTCGGACCAGCTGGTGGGTCCAACAGAGTATCACTAATGTGATTTTACCCTCTTTGGAGCAGATGACAGTATTTTTTCTCAGTGTTGATTTCTGTGTGTCTGTATTCTTCTGCAGTGACATCAGACACTGATTCAGCTTCCGTTTCTTACTGTCCCTCCCACTGTCACTCAAAACATCAGCAATATCTGACTGAATGAACAACAACAGGGAGATTTAAATTGAGATCATTTGTATTATAAAATATCAAAGGAAGAGTTCAATGAAAAATATAATTTCTATCATTGTTTACTCACCCTCCAAACCCATATGACTTTCTTCTGTAGACCAAAAATTTTGAAGACTTGGAATATAGTGTAACACATACTTTTATGGTGCTTTTTTAATCATTTTTGGAGCTTGACAGCCCTAGTCACTCAATGGTTTGGTGTCATAATGGAAAAGAGCATTCTGCGAAAGTTGAATGAACTAATTTTATGGTGGATATATGGGTATTTCTTCAAATTCGGGCACTTTTAACACTGTGGACTTCTAGAAATGTAAGCGCAGCGTAGTTCTAGCGGAAAGACTAGCAGTTGTACATCATCGCACCATTAGCTAGGTAACTCCTTGCCAATCACATGTAAGCCATCGCTTTATAAGTCTGCTCACAATCTATCACATTGCTGTTTCAGTGCGCTAACACGGCAACCTCCTCCATCCCACCACCACCAGTCGAGTCCCGTCCTGCACAGGGGTAGGCTCCTCGCCCCTGCCTCCTATCTCCAGCAGGATATGACGGTTCCGAGTACAACTTCTTCGGACCGCCAGACGGGGCTCACGCCAAAGAGAGACATTACATTCCTGTTTTATATTCATCAAAGAAATGTCATCTTACATTTCACTCAAGTCTGCGAGTCTTCCAGATAGAAAATTAAGTCTCGTTAAAACATTTTTCACACTCTCACAAGTTTTTATTTTATTATTTGTCTACTACAATGGTCAACAGTGTATGTATCACAGAAGAATAATGTAATTTATTGTCTAAAAGTCATGAAAATTTCCACCATAGTGTCATTTCCAGCATATCTCAAATTCTGTATTGTGTTTAATAGAACTCTATGCTGGAAATGGAAATGGAAATTTTTTATAACATTTTCATGGAACTTCTTTGTCTTGCTAAGACTAATTTCATAGCTAACATTGTATGTATCTCAATACACGTAATTAAATAATATTTTCACTCTTTGTTGCATAATTTGGCTAAATTACAGCTTGACTGGAAATTACGCCCAATGAAAATATTCTGCTCACAAGTGATATTTCCCTTGATTTTTCTTTGTTTTGTCTCATATTTCATCTCAAGCATGCTCTGCACTGAAACGTTTGTCCACTTAGCTAACAAGTACACTAACTTCTGAAATAAATGTTTTATTAGGGGCAAAATTGAGTGGTGTGTCGAAAATGACGCCACAACAGTCATAATTTTAGAAAATATTATAGAAATCAATTTCACACAATAAATATTGAATTTTTGTTGAGATGATCACAGTTTTAAACATTTCATAATTTATATTTTTATAATAGATTTTCATAGTTTAATATTGAAAGTCTGGGTATGGGACCATGCTAAAACATTAGAATCTATACATAAAAGGCATTTCAAAAAGTACCAAAAATAAAATGATATAGGCCTGGTAAAGAGTTTCCAATTCTGTTTTAATGGGACCTTCATGTAACAAAAAAATAAATAAGCAAATATATAAAAACATTGAAATCTGTTTTAATTACGTTTGGGACACGAAAGTTCCCAAAGTTGAAGTAACACCAATATATTTTTTGTCCAAACAGTAGTTCAAAATTTGTGCAAAAAATTCCTTCTGTGTTCCACGGAAGAAAGAAAGTCATAAAGGGTTAGAACAACATGGGTGTGATTAAATTAATTGTTCGTTAAGTCGCTAGTTGAATAAATGTTCATGAGAAGAAAAAAACTATAAAATCTCACATTCAAAATTCTGAAACTAAAATACAGGAGTTACTGTAAAGACTTTTGGAGATTGTGCAACTGGCACCATTCTGACTGAATCCCTTGAATGCTTACATTTTAATGATACTAACCAATTTATGAAGTTCAATGTCTACATGAAGAATTGATTAAAGTAAATGAGTTGAATTACGGATACTCACCGTCTCTATTCCCATGGCTCTCATCTGGTCTGTTCTCTTCTCACAGATGGATACAAACTTTCTGGGATCAGACAGAGCATCTACAATGGCTGAAACAAAATATTTCACATCATAAATAACACTATGAGGGTATTTTCATTAGATAGACATTAGATCAGAAAAAACTGAGTTTTGAGCAAATAAATTATTAATCTTGTAAAATGTCATCATGTGTACATTTAGCTTAATTATAAACACCAGCTGGCCAGTGTTATATTTTTCATTAAAATATTTTATACAAACAAATGGCTGATCACTTTCCTATAACTTTGAGCTTTTTAACTATTTTTCTATGTGAATTAATTCTGCTGCTTGGACAAAAAACTCTGATGTGTCTGTTTTGACAATAGACTACATTTACTCTTTTAGTCCAAAGGCTTGAATGAGAAACACTTCAGTTTGGATCACTAACTTTGCCTGCATTACACAACAACCTCATTTGTCAAGCAGATGATGTTTACGTTTTCTAACCTCCGAAGCCGTCGGGCACGTATGTTTTGAGGATGATATTGCAGAAGACAGTGCCGAGAGACAGAGGTTTGTTGTACTCATTCCGGAGGGAAATGTGTCTGTAACCCGACTGCAGTCCGTCCAGAGGGAGAATTCTCTGTCCAATCAGCTTATTGCTGTCATCGTACACTGCCACTCGCAGCACGCCGAGGTCTGGAAGAATTACCTGTGGGATCCACCAAAGCGATTGTGTGTTATACTGCACATTTGAGTTCACAGGATCAATATAAAAAACAAACACATAACAAGAGAGACTGTGACCTGGGATGTAAATGCTCAGTAATAAACATAAAAGATGTCACTAGCATTTCACGTCGTTCCAAACCTGTACGCTGTTACTTTTTTCTGCGGAACACAAAAGGAGAAATTTTAAAGAATCTTAACACACAGTTCTCCTAAGCAACCAAATTGGCCCGGTTGCTAGGGAGGGTAGAATCACATGGGGTAACCTCCTCGTGGTCGCTATAATGTGGCTCTCGCTCTCGGTGGGGCGTGTGGTGATTTGTGCGTGGATGACGCGGATAATAGCGTGAAGCCTCCACACGCGCTATGTCTCCGCGGTAACACGCTCAACAAGACACGTGATAAGATGCGCGGATTGACGGTCTCAGACTCTTTATCCTCCGCCACCCAGATTGAGGCGAGTCACTACGCCACCACAAGGACTTAGAGCGCATTGGGAATTGGGCATTTCAAATTGGGGAGAAAAAGAGAAGAAAAGAAAAAGAATATTTACACTGCATTTTTCTAAACAATAACCATTCCTGGTGACCGAAATGGTTAAGCTGCAAAAAAGGAAAAACAAACCACCATAAAAGTAGTCAACAGCAATCGTGTGCTATCTTAATGTTCTTTATTACTGTGTAGCAGAGGATTTTGAGTAAATATATTGACTTTAACCCTTTAAGCTCTGAATGTGTTTTTAAAGATTTCCTGTTTCAGTGGTATACCCAAAATTAAAGGCTTATAACTTGACAAAAAAACAAACAAAAAACAAGGAGGGTCAAGTGTTTAGTATCATTGTAAAAAAAACGTTCCAATTTTTTTAATAATATAGATTATAATACATTCCGAGACTCACAGCCTAAGAAACTTCTGAAAAATCACAAAAAAGAAATGAAGCCAAAAATGTACTTTTATTTAAAAAATTTTATTTGACATTGTATATCTCTGGGTGTAAATAACGTGGCTCCAAAAACTGTTTGTTTTGTTCCCAATCATGTCAACTATATCTGAGAAAAAAATGTGTGTTGATACGAAAAAAGCAATCAAAAGTTATAGCATCACAAAATGTATTTATCATAGTGTCCAAAAACATCTCCATGTGTCCTAAAGCCTCTCCAAACAAATACAACATAATAATTGTACATAAGAATGCTAATTCCACATGCAAACACAACAATGACTAAAGGTTTGCATAGCATGCAGACATGATTTTAGTAATGAGATTTCACAGAATGAGTTTCATTCTGTGTCATTTGAGTCATCATTGAGTCTGTGTCATACTTGGTGCCATCTCCTCATTGCCAGTTATCTTATGATCCATGCATCCAATTACCTTGTGTGTGGGCTCGTTTGAAAAATAATCACCTCCTCTAAATAATGGTATGTGATATTTTGTTCAGTTTATTTTTTGTGAAGTTATAAGTGAAAACGCTGCATATAAGCAACACCAACATAATTGTCAAAGACATATACTTAGCTATTACTCGCTATATTTTTGATAAATAGGCTGGTTGTATTCTACTCTTTGAGAGCTTTCCAACAACATATGACACATGGCTATTAGATCAGTTTGATGTTTTTACTGATTGCAATAATATGTACAGTGCAATCTTTTTTTATAAATTATCAAAACGGAACACTTCTGATTTGTCTGCAAATTTCAAAGCACCTTCAGTTTTGGTAATAATGTCTACATGCATTGGAAAGTTGGAAAGCTTCTAAGCTTTCAAACAAAACCTATTTTGTCTTGGTCAAGACTGTCTGTTCCTCACACAAAGTCATATGCACTACTTTTATGCTACTTTTGATAGACTATTTTGTACTTGTAGGATTTTTTGTTTACATTTTTGGAGTTTGTTATTGTTTTAAAGGAAACAAGCATTGTATTTCTATAAAAGTTCTTCTTTTGTGAGCCACTGAAAAATAAAAAGAAGCATATGGGTTTGGCATGCCAAATGACTTTTTACTTTATCTGCATCTCTCCAAAATGTTTTTTCATAGTTATACATTACCTTCAGATTTTTAAATAGACTTTACATTCAGATCTTGCTATAAAGGCAGTATGGATAATTATACTGCCTAATTATAAAACCTAATTATACTAGGTTTTCATAAAGGTGATCTCTATAGTAACTACCCCATTTAGCTAATTTACATATAATTATCATTCACTATACAAGTTCATGTCTTAAACATTATGGATAATGATGGGAAAATCTGATATAATGCCATTGGTATTCTGAGCTAAAAAGAAAAACAATAAGGGCATTTAGAATCAAGACCTCAGCGCTATAGTAAAAGGAAGACAATTACTGGTATAACACATTATATTACCTGCATAAAAACATGTTGGCACAGCCTTTACAGGGGTTACCTTTCTGAAGACAAATGGTTCTCCATTGTACACCGGATTCAGTCCATTGTTCATCACCATTCTCGTGCGAAACTCTTTACGAATCGTGTCCGTGGGCAGTCCGTACATGTCCACTTCGACATATGTACCGATCTTTTTATCAGACAAAAACTGACCTGAAATCACCTGATCAACAAACATTTGAGTCACTTGAAAGCATTTACTAAAATGAACTAATGGAGATTAATTCATCTTTTAGTAGACGCATTTATCCAGAGTATATCTATTTTTTGTCTGTTAAAAAAGATTATTTTTCACTGGGTCTACTTTTTGTCCACTTAAAATAATAGTTCACACAAAAATGAAAATTCTGTCATCATTTACTCACCCTCTTGACCAAACAAGATTTTCTTCCGGCTGTGGAACACAAAAGGAGATAGCTTTTGCGTTCACTCACAATAAGTTTTGCATTCCCTTGTAATAAGTTTTGCGTTCCCTCATAATAACGTTTATGTTCCCTCTCAATAACTTTTGCGTTCCCTCACAATAACTTTGCATTTCCTCACAATCATTTTGCGTACTCTCACAGAGCTTTTTGTTCCCTCTCAATGATTTTTGCATTCCTTCGCAATAAATTTTGCGTTCCCTCACAATAACTTTTGCGTTCCCTCACAATAACTTTTGTGTTCCCTTAGAATAACTTTTGCGTTCCCTCACAATAACTTTTGCATTTCCTCACAATAACTTTTGCGTTCCCTCACAATAACTTTTGCGTTCCCTCACAATAACTTTTGCATTTCCTCACAATAATTTTGCGTTCTCTCACAGAGCTTTTCGTTGCCTCTCAATAATTTGTGCGTTCCTTCACAATAACTTTTGCGTTCCCTCACAATAACTTTTGTGTTCCCTCACAATAACGTTCCCTCACAATAACTTTGCATTTCCTCACAATCATTTTGCGTTCTCTCACAGAGCTTTTTGTTCCCTCTCAATAATTTTTGCATTCCTTCGCAATAAATTTTGCGTTCCCTCACAATAACTTTTGTGTTCCCTTACAATAACTTTTGCGTTCCCTCACAATAACTTTTGCATTTCCTCACAGAGCTTTTTGTTCCCTCTCAATAATTTTTGCGTTCCTTCGCAATAACTTTTGCGTTCCCTCACAATATCTTTTGTGTTCCTTCGTAATAACTTTTGCGTTCCTTCATAATAACTTTTGCGTTCCCTCACAATAACTTTTGCGTTCCCTTACAATAACTTTTTCATTCCCTCACAATAACTTTTGCGTTCCCTCACAATAACCTTTGTGTTCCCTCACAATAACGTTTGTGTTCCCTTACAATAACTTTTGCGTTCCCTCACAATAACTTTTGCGTTCCCTCTCAATAATTTTTGCGTTCCCTCACAATAACTTTTGCGTTCCCTCACAATAACTTTTGCGTTCCCTCACAATAACCTTTGCGTTCCCTCACAATAACTTTTGCATTTCCTCACAATAATTTTGCATTCACTCACAGAGCTTTTTGTTCCCTCTCAATAATTTTTGCGTTCCTTCGCAATAACTTTTGCGTTCCCTCACAATATCTTTTGTGTTCCTTCGTAATAACTTTTGCGTTCCCTCACAATAACTTTTGCGTTCCCTTACAATAACTTTTTCATTCCCTCACAATAACTTTAGCATTCCCTCACAATAACTTTTGCGTTCCCTTACAATAACTTTTGCGTTCCCTTACAATAACTTTTTCATTCCCTCACAATAACTTTTGTGTTCCCTCACAATAACTTTTGCATTTCCTCACAATAATTTTGCATTCTCTCACAGAGCTTTTTGTTCCCTCTCAATAATTTTTGCATTCCTTCGCAATAACTTTTGCGTTCCCTCACAATAACTTTTGCATTCCCTCACAATAACGATCCCTCACAATAACGTTCCCTCACAATAACTTTTGCGTTCCCTCACAATAACTTTGCATTTCCTCACAATAATTTTGCATTCTCTCACAGAGCTTTTTGTTCCCTCTCAATAATTTTTGCGTTCCCTCACAATAACGTTTGCGTTCCCTCACAATAACATTTGCGTTCTCTAACAGAGAACTTTTTGTTCCCTCACAATCTTTTGCCTTCCCTTGCAATATCTTTTGCGTTCCCTCTAAATAACTTTTGCATTCCCTTACAATAACTTTTGCATTCACTTGCAAAAGTTTGCATTCCCTCGCAATAACTTTTTCGTTGCTTCACAATAACTTTTGTTTCCCCTCACAATAAGTTTTGCGTTCTCTCACAATAAGTTTTGCATTCCCCCGGACTAGTTTACATTCTCTCACAATTAGTTTTGCAATCCCTCTTAATTATGGTTCCTTGCTTTACCCATTCCTTTAGAAATTAAACTATAGTTCAACTAAGGTATTTGTAGTAAAACCATATCCACAAAATGTTATCATGGTTTTACAATAATATAAAAAGAAGGGAATGCAAAATTAAATACCTCCCCGTGCCCTTAGGGGCTCAGTAAAAAAGAAAGACATACAGATTTGAAACCTTTTACATTTACATTTATGTATATGCTTTTATCCAAAGCGACTTACAGTGCACTCATTACAGGGTTAATCCCCCCAGAGCAACCTGAAGTTAGGTGCCTTGCTCAAGGACACAATGGTGGTGGCTGTGGGGATCAAACCAGCAACCATTTGCTTACCAGTTCTGTGCTTTAGTCCACTACACCACCACTCGATAAGAGGATGGATAAATGATGGCAGAATTTTTATTTTGGGGTGAACTATCCCTTTAAGAGACTATAATTACCACTTCACATCTTACACCACAGTGCCCCATGAGGACACACCTGAACACTGCAGGTGGCAGCTATCACTCCATCCACTGGTGTCTCAGAGAACGGATCGAACATCCGATCTGGCCGGCGCATAAAATCTGGCTTCAGTAGATACCTGACCAAACGAAAACCAAACAGTCAGTGGCAAGCTGGCAGATTTCCAGTACCATTCATTATAAGAGCTATTATCTACAGTCCCCTTAAAGCAATGATCCAATTCATTAAGTCCCTCATGTCCCCTATTCAATTTACACCGCTAAACATAATGCTAATGGATATTGTGCGTCTTTGCCGTGATTAATGTGTTGATTAATAAGTTTGGAGTTTTCACATTGTCGAGGTGTGACTCAGCGTGGATCACACATCAGTACTTGATGAGAGCAAATTAACACTGACAACTGTACAGTGTTAAAAAAATAAATGCGGAAATATTTTTGAAAGACAGTGGAACAATTAATGATTTCTACTGCATCATGTATTCTGCAGTGACCCCCTTAAAAAAGTATTTTGATACTTAAGTCACATTTAAAAATGTCTGAATGTCATTGCATTAGATAACAAAATATAAAATTATTTATATATATATATATATATATATATATATATATATATATATATATATATATATATATATATACAGTGCATCTGGAAAGTATTCACAGCGCTTCACTTTTTCCACATTTTGTTATGTTACAGCCTTATTCCAAAATGGATTAAATTCATTATTTTCCTCAAAATTCTACAAACAATACCCCATAATGACAATGTGAAAGAAGTTTGTTTGAAATCTTTGCAAATTTATTAAAAATAAAAAAACGGGAAAAAAAATCACATATACATAAGTATTCACAGCCTTTGCTCAATACTTTGTTGAAGCACCTTTGGCACCAATTACAGCCTCAAGACTTTTTGAGTATGATGCTACAAGCTTGGCACACATATTTTGGGCAGTTTATCCCATTCTTCTATGCAGGACCTCTCAAGCTCCATCAGGTTGGATGGGGAGCGTCGGTGCACAGCCATTTTCAGATCTCTCCAGAGATGTTCAATCGGGTTCAAGTCTGGGCTCTGGCTGGATCACTCAAGGACATTCACAGAGTTGTCCCGTAGCCACTCCTTTGTTATCCTGGCTGTGTGCTTAGGGTCGTTGTCCTGTTGGAAGATGAACCTTCGCCCCAGTCTGAGGTCCAGAGCGCTCTGGAGCAGGTTTTCATCAAAGATGTCTCTGTACATTGCTGCATTCATCTTTTCCTCGATCCTGACTAGTCTCCCAGTTCCTGCCACTGAAAAACACCCCCACAGCATGATGCTGCCACCACCATGCTTCACTGTAGGGATGGTATTGGCCAGGTGATGAGCGGTTTCTGGTTTCCTCCAGACATGACGCTTGCCATTCAGGCCAAAGAGTTCAATCTTTGTTTCTCATGGTCTGAGAGTCCTTCAGGTGCCTTTTGGCGAACTCCAGGCGGGCTGTCATGTGCCTTTTACTGAGGAGTGGCTTCCGTCTGGCCACTCTACCATACAGGCCTGATTGGTGGAGTGCTGCAGAGATGGTTGTTCTTCTGGAAGGTTCTCCTCTCTCCACAGAGAAATGCTGGAGCTCTGTCAGAGTGACCATCGGGTTCTTGGTCACCTCCCTGACTAAGGCCCTTCTCCCCCGATCGCTCAGTTTGGCCAGGTGGCCAGCTCTAGGAAGAGTCCTGGTGGTTCCAAACTTCTTCCATTTACGGATGATGGAGGCCACTGTGCTCATTGGGACCTTCAATGCTGCAGAAATTTTTCTGTACCCTTCCCCAGATCTGTGCCTCGATACAATCCTGTCTCAGAGGTCTACAGACAATTCCTTGGACTTCATGGCTTGGTTTGTGCTCTGACATGCACTGTTAACTGTGGGACCTTATATAGACAGGTGTGTGCCTTTCCAAATCATGTCCAATCAACTGAATTTACCACAGGTGGACCAATCAAGTTGTAGAAACATCTCAAGGATGATCAGTGGAAACAGGATGCACCTGAGCTCAATTTTGAGTGTCATGGCAAAGGCTGTGAATACTTATGTACATGTGATTTTTTTCGTTTTTTATTTTTAATACATTTGCAAAGATTTCAAACAAACTTCTTTCACGTTGTCATTATGGGGTATTGTTTGTAGAATTTTGAGGAAAAAATGAATTTAATCCATTTTGGAATAAGGCTGTAACATAACAAAATGTGGAAAAAGTGAAGCGCTGTGAATACTTTCCGCATGCACTGTATATATATATATATATATATATATATATATATATATATATATATATATATATATTATATATATTATGTTCATGAAATAATATAGAGTTTCTTGCTTTGTTTTGTAACTAAAACAACACATGTAACTGGTTCATTTCTTAGCATGTGAGTTTTTTCAATCCCTGCACTCAAACTTGAGTTATTAATAAATAGAAAAGCAGCCTTGAACTGACTATTTAGCTGTCACATGTACTATACTTTATTTGAAATGAGACTTTTAATTAGTGAACTTCAATTTCCTGCAACTTTTGTCTCGCACAGCAACTGTGAAGCTTTTAAAATAAGCATACAATGGGTAAATATTCGGACAGAGGTTTATTTGTTGGTTTTACTGAGTAATTAGAGTCATGAAATTCAATAGATAATTTGAAGTTCATATTTTTGTATTCACGTACCCACATGATCCGTTGTATTCAAACTTTCCCTGGTTAAGTTGCATTGCCAAATCTAAAGAAACAAAAATGACATTTAAACAATAGAGATTCAAAATACAAACATGATCTAAACATTCCGTATAAAGAAATAAATGTTTGGTTGCACTATATTTTACAGTACGTGTACTTTCAGTATACTTACAGTGTAGTTACCCAAGAAAGTAATATTAGGTAACTACATGTACTTAATATGGGTTAAGGTCAGGTTTAGGGTTAGTACCTTGTAATTACTATAGTTGTTGTAATTATGTAGTAAGTAAATGTACTACCAATGTTTCTATTGAACAGAATCATGGTATTACCATCTGATACCATCATTTTACCATGGTACCACCACAGTAAATCTTGGAGTCTGTTAAGCCCTTTTAAGTGATCGATATTCAATCTTGCATTTAAAATTGTTTTAGTTTGTGCATTCCCTGGGAATCAAACCCATGACTTTGCCATCGCTAGCGGTCGACCATTTGAGCTACAGGGACAATTGCATTCCCTTCCATGATCATCCAATCATCTCCATCAGACAACAACATAACAAACCAAAAACTGATCGCGTGTGTGAGTTTTAGGTGTACACACACTGTCAGAGTGTCTTCAAATCACACAAAGATCTTCAAAGGTTCCTGTTCAACATTTGATCTGTATGAAAACTGTTATAAATCACAATATCAGAGTGATTCAGATCAGCTGCAGTAGAGTGAATCTCACAAAGCCTGTGAAGCACATGTCAAAGTCATATTTCACCCCAAAATCAAAAGACAGAAATAATCAATTATATTTTTTAAAAGAAAATAATGTTTGATTTTAGGAGCATTGAGATTATGCTCTATGAAATTATTTTCATGCATATTTCCCCCCTAATTCTAATCACCATGATGAAAATGTCACTTTTATTACTGTAATAAATACATAAATAATTAAATAAATTAGTAAAATTGTTATACTTCATGCTAGTAGTTGTAGTAGTGCCTTTACGTCATAACTCCTGGTTTGATTTTGTGTGTTTTTAATGTGTAGTCCTGACACAGATTAAGAAATAATTGTCACCATAAAATGTATATTGTAAAACAATGGTCAAATATTGAAGCTTGAGTCTTAGACTTTTCTAATTATATAATACAGTTGGTGAAGATTAAAGAAATGTGTGTATTACAGTAACGTAAATATAATGAGAATCAACATTACAAAACAGTATAGCCACAAGCAGCAATCATTTCGGTCCGTGCAGTTTGGAAATGACCAAGACTGCCAAATATGATCAAACAGATTTTACTGATGCTTCAGATCCAGTTGTACTGGTTACAGATTTCGACATAGAACTTACAAGTTTACATATTTATGTTTATTTATATTGCCCTAACTGTCCAATTCACAGTCCAACTATGGCCGCAGTCATTATGGGCCACAGCTAAAAATATATTGGCTTATAAAATTCCGAACCACTTAATGAATCAAAATACTTTGAAAATTTTGTGAGGACAGTCTCTAGATTATACATGTTAAATTTCTGCATATTTGATAAACTGCCTAGTACAAGTTCGAAAAAGTGGAATTAAAAAAAATAAAAAATAATAATCATAATAATCATAATACAATTCAAAAATGTTGATTTTTTTTCTTGAGGGAATGGAAATCCATATGATCATTTTCTTCATGGGCACAGAAAGACTTTAAAGAAAAATAATATTTTATTAAAATTAGTTTATTATAGCACCACCTTGTGGCCGATTCTCACACAATTTGGTACAAAAATGGCAGAAAATATTTATTGACAGAAATAAAATCAGATATATAGATTTTGTTTGCCTTGCCTCATGGAATCAGAGGGAAAAACACTTGGCCTTTGTGCTATTTAGGCTATATTTCAAAATATACATTCTTATTTCTTTCTTTTTTTCTTCAGGGACACAGAAGGACTTTAAAGAAAAATAATATTTTATTAGAATCAGCTTATTATAGTGCCACCTTGTTGACGATTGTTACAAAATTTGGTAAATCGCTTCTTGGAGATACCCTGTATGTATACACCAAGTTTTATGACTATCTGACATTCACAAATTAATTTGTTGGGTACTGAATAGCTGTTGGTGGCCATTTTTGTTTATTTGCAAGACTGATATCTTAAGGATTTGTTAGCACTATCCCCAAAAGACAATGCATGCCAAATGTCAACATCCTCGATAGTTGCAGATTTAGAACACAATTTTGGTTATAGTGCCCTTATATGCAGAATTGGACGAAACTTGGCATGCATCTTCAGAATGGTCTGTTGTCAAAGTATACCAAGTTTCGTAAAGTTTGGACTTTTGCATTCGGAAGACATAGGCTGATGAATCAATTTGGGCTATGGCCATAAAAAATGAATTGGCTTATACCTTTGAAACTATTTGATGAATCAAAATTCTTTGTACAACTTTTGGTCAGGAGGGTCCCTATGATATTTCCCAAATTTTGTGTGAATCGGACAAATGACCTAAGAGGAGTTCGAAAAAGTAGGTGGCCTTTGTGCTAAATAGGCTATACTGTATTTTCTTTATGCAAAATATACATTCTTATTGATTTTTCTTCAGGGGCACAGAAGGACTTTAAAGAAAAATAATATTTTATTAGAATTATCATATTATAGTGCCATCTTGTGGCCAATCCTCACAAAATTTGGCACATAGCTTCTTGGAGATACCCTGTATGTATACACCAAGTTTTATGACTATCTGACATTCACAAATTAATTTGTTGGGTACTGAATAGCTGTTGGTGGCCATTTTTGTTTATTTGCATGACTGATATTTTAAGGATTTGTTAGCACTAGCCCCAAAAGACAATGCATGCCAAATATCAACATCCTCGATAGTTGCAGATTTAGAATACAATTTTGGTTATAGTGCCCTTATATGCAGAATTGGACGAAACTTGGCATGCATCTTCAGAATGGTCTGTTGTCAAAGTATACCAAGTTTCGTAAAGTTTGGACTTTTGCATTCGGAAGACATAGGCTGATGAATCAATTTGGGCTATGGCCATAAAAAATGAATTGGCTTATACCTTTGAAACTATTTGATGAATCAAAATTCTTTGTACAACTTTTGGTCAGGAGGGTCCCTATGATATTTCCCAAATTTTGTGTGAATCGGACAAATGACCTAAGAGGAGTTCGAAAAAGTAGGTGGCCTTTGTGCTAAATAGGCTATACTGTATTTTCTTTATGCAAAATATACATTCTTATTGATTTTTCTTCAGGGGCACAGAAGGACTTTAAAGAAAAATAATATTTTATTAGAATTATCATATTATAGTGCCATCTTGTGGCCAATCCTCACAAAATTTGGCACATAGCTTCTTGGAGATACCCTGTATGTATACACCAAGTTTTATGACTATCTGACATTCACAAATTAATTTGTTGGGTACTGAATAGCTGTTGGTGGCCATTTTTGTTTATTTGCATGACTGATATTTTAAGGATTTGTTAGCACTAGCCCCAAAAGACAATGCATGCCAAATATCAACATCCTCGATAGTTGCAGATTTAGAATACAATTTTGGTTATAGTGCCCCTATATGCAGAATTGGACGAAACTTGGCATGCATCCTCAGAATGGTCTGTTGTCGAACTATACCAAGTTTCGTTAAGTTTGGGCTTTGCATTTTGAAGATATAGGTTGATTGATGTATTTGGGCCACGCCACAAAAAATGTATTGGCTTATATCTTTGAAACTATTTGATGAATCAAAATTCTTTGAACAGCTTTTGGTCATGAGGGTCCTTAGATGACATTTCCCAAATTTTGTGTGAATCGGACAAACGACCTAAGAGGAGTTAAAAAAAGGACGTTTTTCAGAAAATTCTAAATGGCGGAGAATAATTATAGATGGAAATAAAATCAGAGATATACATTTTGTTTGCCTTGCCTCAAAGAATCAGAATAAATAAATATTTTTAAGCTTGGCCTTTGTGCTTGGACCCTAATGGACAATTCCAAAACAACTAAAATGTAAAAAGTCTGGATGCATCACCGTAATGGGGGTAAATGTATAATTATCATGCATATTATGTTGCAATGAAGAAAAAATAAAAACTTTTAATTTAGGATGTATTTTCTTTATGCAAAATATACACTCTTATTTTTTTTCTTTAGATTTTAGAGCGAAATATGACTTGTTTTCGTGAGATTTAGATTTGCTGTTTCATGTTACAAAATTCAATGCTGAGAATAAAAATTTGGGTTACAATCTGCAAAACTGAATAACTTGAAGTAAATGAGATGAACCTTTATGGAGGCACAGATGGACACAAAAGTTGATGCAGCACACGGTTACTGTGTGTGTGTGTGTGTGTGTGTGTGTGTGTGTGTGTATGTGTGTGTGTGTGTGTGTGTGTGTGTGTGTGTGTGTGTGTGTGTGTGTGTCATCCACATTACCTGGGGTCTGGAAGTTCAGAGATACCATCTGGCAGCCGGCGTTCCAGAAAATCTGTGGCATATAATTACTGGAGTCCACTCGACCTCCTTTGGGGTAGATGCGACTCATCTGTCGTTTGTTGTAGCTGTGCATCTCATTCAAGGAATCAAAACTGGAAGGGTTTCAGGGATTTCTGAAGATTTTGGCTCTTGTTATAAGATCTCCACACTTTAAACTCAGTTTTACCCTTGAAGGCAAACTTACTATGTAGAGTCTGCGGTTTTCACACAACAAACAGACTTCTTAAGTCACCCTTTCAGATGAGAACAGATATGATATGAATCACTCTTATAAAAGTCTGAAGCTCTCAGTCATGTGTGGATTTGTTGTTTCACATGCAACACACACTTCATTGTCACGATTTTCGGACCACAACATCTTAAAGGCTATATATTACAGTATTTCGGCAGGACTGTGTAAGATAAAATTACGTCATACTATTTACCTAAAACTTCTCTAAAAACTTTACATATAATATGTAGTGAGTAATAATCATTAAAATGTGTGGCTGCTAATAGGTCTGATGTATCTATGTATATCTAAGTACATTATATACAGTAGGTTAAACATTATATGAGAGAATAATATTCTTTGCACGCTAACACACTCTGTGAACACCACAGAATACTGCAATTCCAACAGCAACAAACTTTTTTAAAAAGCTAATGTAAAAGTTTTGCTAAAGTTAAAGGTGCACCAAGTAATTGTTCCACCTTAAGAACAGAAATAGAACTTTTAACATGCAGTACCTGTTTAAGCTGTTTAAACTGTTATATAAGTGTGTGAGACACGTTGCATAGCATGTAAAGAAAGGATACTTCACAAATTCAATTGCGTTTGTCCTTAAATATCCCAAACCGACAGATTCATTGAAGGAAGACATGTTGTGGTGGATATTTTTCTCTGTAGACAAAAATAAGTTTGTAGTTTGTAGTTAGTATTACGTTGACACCATCTATAGATGAATTGTGTTTTCGAATTTTTGTCATAAACAAAGATTGAGCCAATAAGGACAAAAGCAAACTTTCTGAGGCCAGAAAAATACTCTACGCAAGTACACAAATGCATACACGAATGGTCTGCCAACATACTGTAAACAAGTGATCCTGTTGTACATTCTTAAACATGCGTTCTTGCGCTAAGCACAAAAAGTGCACGCCACATATGCTGGTATTGCACACAGAATGCATTGCTGTGGCACAAAGAGGTGGCCGTCCAAAACAGTGCATTTACAGTAATCACCATACAGACAAAAGTTACATATGAAGGTTTATGCACGTCTTCAATAATGAAACATTTATTATGCAATATCTCTAAATGTAGCCTAGCCTTTATTCAAGCTACAAATCTACAAAAACTTTTTTAGCTACAGAAAACATTTTTCTGAAAAAATGCCTATGCACATTGAGCACGTTTACATGCACTTAAGACAACGGTTTGTTCCAGGGTGTTTGCAGAAAACGGCGTTCTGATACATTATGCAAACGAGAATGGCCATTTCCTTTCGCCGTTTTAAGGGATTAAGAGAAAGCGGTTTAACACACCTAGGTTTCTCCCGGAGAACGTGGCTTTATGTGGCCATGTAAACACATAAGCATTGTTCTAACAGGTTTTTGAGGAGTGCGCATGTGCGTGAACAGACCGGAATTCAAATGTCATAGGATTGAGCCCAACAGCAAGTCAACACAGCGGAAAGAATTCAACATTTCTGGGAGTTCAGTAGGAAAAGCACATACACTAATTATACTTTTACATTACACACACCACTGTAAAATATTGACGGTCCCTCACGTTCGCTTATATGCGCTCGTACATTAATTACTACATTAATATGGACACCAGAAAGTGGCTTTTTGCGAGAAAGCAGCGTTCCTGTTTACATGCTCCCTGAGATGTTGAATTCTTTCCACTGTGTTGACTTGTTGTTGGGTTCATCTCATGACATTTGCTCTCCGGTTTGTTCACGCACATGCGCACCCTTCAAAAACCTATTAGAATGGCGCTTATATGTTTACATGGCCACATTAATTCATGTTCTCCGGGAGAAACGTAGGCGTGTTAAACCGCTTTCTTTTTATCCCTTAAATGGCGTAAGAAAATCGGTGTTCTCGTTTACATGACATTTCAGAAAGCAAAAACCCTTGAATAAACAGATTTTTTAAGTGCATGTTAACGTGGTCAATTCATGTTAAATTTAATTTCAATTGAATGGAAAACTATAGCCGCTTTTCGACCATCGGGCCAAACAGTTCTCATCACAAAACCGTACCGTTCCATGCCGGTCCAGGCCAGCTGGCACGGTTACGGTTTCTTTTTCCACTTTGGTGCGGTGAAATCAGGAGAATGTCCGTAACAGATCCGTCTATGGCGACGGCATGAGAGGTAAAAATTGGAGGGAGTGCGCTATGGAGGATGAACGCATATTCCATTTGTAAGGACTGCTTTACCCCCTGGTTTTACTCTGCTAACAAACAACAATAGACATGGACCATGTCGCAAAAAGGAAATGAAAGGTTTAGAGGTTTACCATCATTCGATGAGGGCTTATGTTTGCCACCGGAGACAAACATGCAGAAAGGTAAAAGTTCCCAGACTAGCTAAAAAGGATAGTTATTGACAAAATATTATATGAAAATAGTATATGAGAATATATTGATGCATTTTGAGTTTAAATGAGCTCATAATCTACTTCCCTGACGGAAAAAGCGTTTAGAAAAATAAATGTAAGCTGCAATACTAGTTAAACCATCATAATAAAATCATGAAGATACACTAAACAAGTCGCCACATACTAAAACCATTTCACCAGCATGGTTGAGCACGGTTGAGTACGGTTAGCTAACTATGCCGAGAATTCTGGACCGAGAACGGTTTATAATCGTGCCATGCCGAACCGTACTCAAGTGGAAATGCTACTGTAATCGTTCCGTACCGTGCTCAGAACTGTTCGTCCCAATGATGGAAAGCGGCTATTGTGTATTGCACTCAGTGGTCCGGCAGAGATGTATGCAGCCCCCGATGTCTTAATGCCAAGGCGGAAGCAGTGTGTGTACATTTACTGAAAACAAAGGTTTTGAATTTTTGTATGCTCTGTGTTGTCCGGCAGATACGTCCGGTGCGTGACCCCTTTAACTGTTGTAGCAACAAACCTCAATACTCAAGGAGGCCATAGAGTTACCTTCAAATGTTCGTGTCATTAAACCTGATGTTTAGTTATTCAGGAAGCTATAAACATGTCAATAGTTTAACTTGCTTGCTCAGCAAGTTCTCTTCAAAGAGGAAGACACTGTAGAAAAAGAGACTTCATGCTAATTTCCCGCTATAGTGACCCTCAGTGCTGGGTAGATTACTTTAGAATTTTAATCTGGAACTGATTACAAATTACATGCCTAAAATTGCAATCAGTAACCTAATCTCTTGGATTATATTTTTTGTAGGTAATCTAATCGGATTATTTTGGGATTACTTTTGGATTACCTCGACCTAACTGGAGTAGGACAATCTATAATGTTTTGATATAACGTTGCTTAACTGCATTTTATAACATTTATAGAAAAAAATAGAAATTAAATGATTTTGGGTGGTTTACTTGGTATTTATGGCAAAGATGGCAAAAAAAGACTATGTGAATTATTCTTATTTAGAAGAGGATTTTGTTTTTTAACTATTATATTTCAGTTATTTATTTATTAAATTTTTTTATCCAGACTTCCATTTCAATAATTAGTAAAGGTCACTGGATACGATGTAGACATATTACTTCACCGTTATACATCAGTAACGTTTAATAATTTATTCGTCATGAGAAGGCATGGTCTTACATTGATCACCGGTAGGCTGATTTAGAATGAAAAATTGTAAAGTTTTAAAAAATAATTGTGGGGATCAATAATTGTAAACAATTTACTGCCTTTGCCTGATTAATATGTAATCATGTAATCCATACAAAGTAACTGTAATCTGATTACGAGTATTTTAAACTGTAATTTAATCTAATTACAAATACTTGATTTTTTTAATCTGATTACGTAATCCAGATTACATGTAATACGTTACTACCCAGCACTGGTGACCCGTGCGGCAAACACTGAAAATGCAATGCGTACTTGCGTTACTTTATGTGTTCAGACACATTTACATTACATAACGCAATGATGTGTGAAATCGGATTTGCGAAGATGCGGTTAAGTACTACGTATTTATTTATTTATTTATTATTAAATA